>NC_041389.1:409158311-409194176 GCF_002162155.2 Triticum dicoccoides | reverse complement strand
GCGGCGCGGGGGATCTACAGTGGTGCGGGGCGCGGGGGCGGCAGGGGTCGGTGCGGCGGCGGCAGGGGACGGAGGAGACGGATGGGGCGTGCAGGCGCGGCGGCGGCGTATGGTTGGGGAGGAAGGGAGGGAGGGGAATAGGTGGAGTGGGGGGAAGCTTACTAATGACGCACCCAGCGGCGGTGCGCCATTAGTAGTTTTGCAAAAAAAAAGAATAAAAAAAAAATTCAGTACTGGCGCACTCCCTTCTGGTGCGCCATTACTAGTTAGAACTAGTAATGGCGCACTTCGTCCTGATGCGCCATTAGTATGTATGTAAAAATGAAAAAAAAATTATAACTAGTGGCGCACCTTTTGTGTGGTGCGCCATTAGTGTCTTCCACACTAATGGCGCATCACCAACAGGTGCACTATTAGTATATAGTAGTGGCGCACTACTTCCCTGGTGCGCCATTAGTGTCAATCCTATCTATAGCCCTTTTCCTAGTAGTGGTAGTTGGCATCGACGGCAGCCATCCACCAGCTGGTCGCCAACACCGTCTGGAGACGATCCTCGGTGCCATGCCATAGACCGGCGTCCTGGACCGTATGGCACAGCCACTATCTGCTCACATGCATTGCTGCCATGGTTCTGAAGTGAGCAATTTTGCGCTTAGTTTATGTGCTTAGACAAATGCTTAGGTGCGTACGATGTGGTAGATGCATTGGAATGGAGGGGTGCCTTTATATGAGTGCATACTGCGTTGCATTCACATCGTGCTGCCTCTTTTCCTGGTTCTCCTCCCATTACTTCCCTCATGCATTCATGATGCTAATTGTAGGAGGACGCATCATTGGTCGTTCAACATTTCGGGAACCGCTACCCTCTCCCTCGTCTGCATTAAAGACATACTGGGAACTGCACCGCCCGCTGCACGCCCAGCTGAACACGCCTCCTCGCCTCCATCTATGCTTAATTACAGAATTTTAGTTGCAAAAATTAGATACTGCTAGTGATTTTTAGCTTCATATTTTGACAAATCGCAGTGTTACAAGGTTGACAAATGGCAATGTTACTAGATCAACAAATGTCAATCTTTCCAGTTTCACAAATGGCAACATACCCTATATGACAGATGCAAATCTTACCAAATTGTTTGTAAAGTGGTTGCACACTGGTCATCCAAAACAACCGTTTGCATTGAAGAGATGCACAAATCCTGCTCTCACTTTGCATACGGGTGTTCTTTCCAAAACGTTTGCGATCAAGAGCCATTAAAACCTATACCCATTAAAACCAAGACATGTGGTGTCACGTGAATGGTTAAAATTTGAATTATACACATAAATGCATTGAAGAACTCAATTAATGCATAAAAATTTCTAAACTAACCCCGAAAAATCCCAAAAACTCACATAACACTCCTGTTGTTCTACGTTGACATGAGAAAAAAATTCAAAGCAATAAGAGGCAATGGATATCATTTTGTCCCCAAAGGTGGGACGTTACCTACCGAAACTATCACGCTTGTTGTGAGAAGCTCTGGTTTGTGAGAAGCATATCCCCAAACCTGCCCCAAATGGGACAAAAAATTACCACGGCATGTAGATGTCGCTCCATGATCATAGCATGCATGCCAAGTTTCATGAATTTAAGACGATCTTTGGATTTATACTAGAATTTAAAAACCAGGTATCCCAATGTTTGCGGCCGGGTGACGTTGGCAAGGTGTTTGACGACATTCATTCTCATTTCTTGCATGGGACCTAATTAAGCATGCAACCAAGGACACATATTTGAATTTTCAACCATTTTATATGCGTTAGAGCATAAGTGTGCATGTGTAGTTCAAATTTGAATTATGCACATGAATGGATAGAAACTCGGTTAATGTATAAAAATATCCAAGCGAACCCCCAAAAATCCAAAAAATTGACACAACACCCATGTTTTTCTATGCTGACACTAGGAAAAAAATTTGAAATCGAGAAGAGGCAATGCATCTCGTTTAGTCCAGAAAGGTGAAACATTCCCTACCGAAACCATCGGGCTTGTTGTGAGAAGCATATCCCCAAACCTGCCCCAAATGGGACAAAACAATTACCATGACATGTTGATGCCCCTCCATGATAGCATGCATGCCAAGTTTCATGAATTTCAGACGAGCTTTGGATTTATAGTAGAATTTAAAAACCTAGTATCTCAATGTTTGCGGCCGAGTGATGGTGGCAGGGTGTTTGACAACATTCATTCTCATTTCTTGCATGGGACCTAATTAAGCATGCAACCACGGACACAAAGTTGAATTTTCAACCAATTTATATGCATTAGAGCACATGTGTACATGTATAGTTCAAATTTGAATTATGCACATGAATGCATAGAAAACTCAGTTAATGTATAAAAATGTCCAATCAAACCCCCAAAAATCCCAAAAATTGACACAACACCCCTGTTGTTCCATGGTGACACTAGGAAAAAAATTGCAATCAAGAAGAGGAAATGCATCTCATTTCATCCAAAAAGGTGAAACATTCCCTACCGAAACCATCGGGCTTGTTATGAGAAGCTCTGGTTTGTGAGAAGCATATCCCCAAACCTTCCCCAAATGGGACAAAAAAATTACCACGGCATGTTGATGCTGCTCCATGACAGCATGCCAAGTTTCATGAATTTTAGACGAGCTTTGGATTTATTAGAATTTAAAAACCAGGTATATATCTCAATGCTTGCAGCCGAGTGACGGTGGCAGGGTGTTTGAAATTCATTTTCATTTCTTGCATGGGACCTAATTAAGCATGCAACCAAGGGCACATATTTGAATTTTCAACCAATTTATATGCATTAGAGAATACATGTGCATGTAGTTCAAATTTGAATTATGCACCTGAATGCATAGAAAACTCAGTTAATGTATAATAATGTCCAAGCGAACCCCCAAAAATCCCAAAAATTGACACAACACCCCTATTGATCTATGCTGACACTAGGAAAAAAATTGAAATCGAGAAGAGGCAATGCATATCATTTCGTCCAGAAAGGTGAAACGTTCCCTACCAAAACCATCGGGCTTGTTCTGAGAAGCTCTGGTTTATGAGAAGCATATCCCCAAATCTGCCCCAAATGGGACAAAAAAAATTACCACGACATGTTGATGCCGCTCCATGACAGCATGCCAAGTTTCATGAATTTCAGACGAGCTTTGGATTTAGTAGAATTTAAAAACCAAGTATATATCTCAATGTTTGCAGCCAAGTGATGGTAGCAAGGTGTTTGACATTCATTCTCATTTCTTGCATGGGACCGAATTTGGCATGCAACCAAGGACACATATTTGAATTTTCAACTAATTTATATGCATTGGAGCATGTGCATGTAGTTCAATTTGAATTATGCACATGAATGCATAGAAAACTCAGTTAATGTATAAAAATGTCCAAGCGAACCCCAAAAAATCCCAAAAATTGACACAACACCCTTGTTGTTCTATGTTGACACTAAGAAAAAAATTGAAATCGAGAAGATGCAACGGATATTGTTTCGTCCAGAAAGGTGAAACATTCCCTACCGAAACCATCATGCTTGTTGTGAGAGAAGCTCTAGTTTGCGAGAAGCTTATACCATAACTTGGCCCAAATGGGACAACATTGTTTTGCCCCAGCATCTTTATGCTGTTCCATGATAGCATGCCACGGTTGATGAATTTCAGACGAGTTTTGTATTTACTAGAATTACAAAAGCAAGCACCTCAACATTTGCCGGAGAGCCACGGTGCCGTGGTGTTTGAAATTCATCCTCATTTCTTTTGTATGGGACGTAAGCATCAATCCATGGACACATATATCATTTTACTACCCATTTTGGTGCACCGGAGCATGTGCATGTGTTTAAATTTTGAATTGTGCACCTGAAATTCCTAGAAAACCAAGTTACCGTATAAAATGTCCAAATGAACCCTGAATAATTCAAAAACTTTTGATGACACACCTATAGTTGGAAGTTCTAGCAATTCAAACACCATCCTTTGCAGTTGTGACCCCATTATGTAATTCAAATCAAGATGATAAATCAAGTAGATCCCACACAGTTTATTTTCACCAACCGTGTGAGATGCAATACAAAATATCTCAGAGCACCTCGGTGTATAGTACGCCTATGGCTTACTCGAGAAGGTACGTCGGCTATAGTCCACAGCCCGCTCTACATAAGGGACCGTGTCTGATGACACTTTGCGCGCTAGTTTTTCACTGAAGCGATTCCAAATTGTCGGCTTACGCGGAAATATCTACCTTTCCGCCTCCTCCCCCTTACCAAAAGCCATGTTTCCCCTGTTTCCGCCTTTTTTCCCAAGTTTAAACCTTCACTCCTTGCTTGCAGCGCCGCCTCCTCACTGGCGACCCTCATTCACTCTGCTCGGCCTCGCCTATCCAGGCATGTAATCCACACCCGAACCCCGTCCTCATCCTCCCTCCACTGCCGGCGCGAGCGCGACACCTTCCACCAAAATCACCAACCCCTCCACCGAATAAGCACCATCGTAATCCATGGTGCATGGATTATAGCCAGGATCTCAAGGAGCATTTGGTAGCAGAGAAGCAAATCGCGGCCGCTCGCACGGATGAGGTCGCGATGGCTGCCATTCGTGCTGCCCCCCAGATCTTGGAGGAGCACCTCGCCGTCGAGGCCACCATCGATGCATCGCACGCCGACGCCACGGCGCGGTTGGCTACTTTAAACGATAGTTCTTGGCATTTTCTCGAGGCCACTGTCGGTGCCTTCGATGAAGACTATGAGGTGTTTTCTCAAAGTGCAGGTGCTTACCTCATCTCGAGAGCCAGCAGGTTGGTGCCCGAAGCGGCTCAGGCAACTCGCCACTATGACAAGGGCACCCATGATGCGGAGGCCTCGCCCTCTTCCATGTCCAAGGAACCAATCGTCATCGATATCTCCGACAATGAGTAGCTTGTCTCATTAGCTCACTATAAGGACCCTTGTTCAGTTTGCTAGCTACTGCCTTTCCTTAACAAATTTTAGTGAATTGTGCTATCTACTTTTACCGTGCAATCTTTTGCTCTAGTGTATATGTTCTATATGTCGTGCAATGTGGTGTTCAGTTAACTCTTGGTTCAATTCTGCAAATGTGATGGTCAATTCTTTAGGGTGCAATTTTCCAAGTTGTCAAGCATGCTTGGTTTGGTTAACTATCTGATCTTCTATTAGGAGTATGTTATATTGTGCAAGGTGGTGCTCAGTTAACGTTTAGTTCATTTGTTGTGGTGTTTAGTTAACTGTTTGGTTCAATTCTACAATGCGATGTTCAATTGTTGTGTGTGCATTCTGTTATTGTATACCATTTGAGAAATAAATCGAATTTGGCTGTACTAAATACATGAGAAAAAATACAATTGCTATATTTCCAAGTTGTTAAGCATGCTTGGTTTGGTTAACTGTCCAATCTTCTATTAGGAGTATGTTATATTTATGCAAGATGGTGCTCAGTTAACCGTTGGTTCATTTCTTGTGGTGTTTAGTTAACTGCTTGGTTCAATTCTGCAATGCGATGTTCAATTGTTGTGGCTGCATTTTGTTATTGTATACCATGTGAGAAATAAATCAAATTTGGCTGTACTAAATACATGAGAAACAAATACAATTGCTATATTAATTTCCCAGTTGGTAAGCATGCTTGGTTTGGTTAACTGTCTGGTCTTCTATTAGGAGTATGTTATATTTGTGCAATGTGGTGCTCAGTTAATGGTTTGTTCATTTGTTGTGGTGTTTAGTTAACTGCTTGGTTCAATTCTGCAATGCGATGTTCAATTGGTGTGGCTGCATTCTATTATTGTATACTATTATACCTTGACTTTTTTATTCCTTTGCCCCATTTCCAATATAGAGAAGATATTTATGCACATCTTTGTTTTCAGGCCTTTCCAAAACAGTTCACTGATGATTACCTCTCAAACCACCTGTATGGACAGGAGGCGAGGAAGGTTTTCATACAACACCAACGGTTCAATATTGAAGTGTTCCTGAAGAGGACGAAGGATGGACGGTCAATCATCCACAGGCACTGGCCTAAAGTTGCAAAGACCTTCAACATCAATGAATGCTCAATATTCGCCTTCCACTTCAGCAGTTTTCTTGATGAGATGCATCTTTCTATGTACCGTCTATGATGCTAATTTCGAAAGGTTCTAGATGTTGCACATGAAACTTGGTGCTGGTGCAGTTGTGTAATGGGGTAGCTGAGTGTTGAAGCTATGTCATGTTGTACTCTGATGTATTTCAATTATGAAATCCTGCTTCCTTAATATGGGAATGAAATATATTACGTGTTTAGTATGAATGTCAATTAGATTAATAAATGGATTATTAATAATAGGGCAATTATCCTGCTAATTGGTTTTTGCAATTGCAAATGGTTATTGAGAAAATACTGTCGGCGACGACCTAAGGCAACACAGGCAGTTTCTTCTATGCACCGTGTGTGATGCATTCAATAATGCAAACGATAAAATTATTAATATTGTGTGTGATGGGAAGGCCATCACAAACGATTTAACGGGGAAAATTGTGTGTGATGTACCTACGAACGAAAACATTTTCCTTGCAGCGACTATGTGGGATGTGTGTACGAAGGGAAACGTTTCGCGGGGACTGACTGTGTGGGATGAACTTACGATCGGAAATGAGTTTGCTTGTATAATTATATTTTTTTTGTGCACTATTGTACGTATAACCGTATTTTCTCGCTCACCAGTCGCACACGACCTCATTTTGCCGAGCATGTGTGCTAGGAGGGCATATCCCCGATGGTTTATGGGTCATGTGCGAAGGACCCCCTAATCGCCCACACTCACTAGGCGACGATTCCGAATGCCGTTGCGGAAAGTGCTTTAAAACCGTTTGTATAGCATCGATACGTACCAATGAATGAGTTCTCAACCTCCCTAGACTTAGCACTGCACGAATAACAGCCCAGACAAGGTTTGGCCGAACGTGGGCGTCGTTTTGACCATGCCAACGTGGTGACCGCGTGCATACACGGGCTCTGTCATGCGTTCGATGCGCTCTGCGTCACGCCAGTGCTTCTATTCGGCGCGTGCTTGAGCCAGAGCTTGCTGACGACTACCGCATCGCACCACAAGCTTCGACTCTTCACTCTTGATGTCTCCCTCGTGCTCGCCGAGGCCGGAGACGCCGCAACGAGCACGGGCATGTCGCGGCCAAAACCCATAGTGCGCCCATGCCCCTGTCTTCTTCTCCCCCTACTTCCTCTGCTCATCCACGACCGTGGACAGCTCCCCGCGTGATCGCTGAGCTCTTCTCCCCCTAGCTCCGATGGCGCCACGTATGCCCCTCCCCCTAAGGCTATAAATAGAGCCTCTCCCTCCGCGCTGAAGCCTCACACCGCACCTATCAACCTCCATGACCACGTAGCATAGCCGCAGCTCGGTCGGCCAGGCCTCTGGCCGCCGTCCCCGACAAAAGTTTGCCGGTTATCCCCGCAGCCCATACACCCTGTTCTAGAGCCCCTCGCGCTCAACCAACCCCTCAGGCGCATCCCTGGAGGTCCATTGGTGTCTCCTGGAAGCAGTAGAGCCCCTGGAGTCACCCCTCGGCTTCTTCCTCTCTAGCAAGTCCCGACCGCCACCGCCGCTTGCGAGCTTGATTGCGAGCAGTTCCGGCCATCCCCCGACGAGCCACGGGTACAGGCAGGTGCGCTGTGACCCCCTCTCCACTTCTATCCCTCTGGCTTCGCCCAAGAACCACTCCTCGCAGGCGTGAGCTCCGGTGGAGCACCGCCGTGCCATGTTTCCTGTCTCTCCTGACTGGTGAGGATCATTGTCAGCCTCTCCACTTGCACCTGAAGCGATATTAGTGGAGGCATATTCTGCCTTTACGCCATCGAGGTCACCCCCCAGGTTTTCTGTTTTATTCAAATAAATTCAAAAATTTGACCCAAACTTTAACCAGTGATAACTTTTAGCCTATAAGTCCAAATGAGTTGATTCGTTTTGCATTCTGTTGGTTTCAGAGAGCTCTAGCAGCACAACAAAGTGGGGATTTTTCCTTGCTCCCTAGAATTTCTGGTGAGTTTCAGAATGGTTCTTGATATTTTGTTTTGTGGTTTTTAAATATTTTTAGAGGGAGAGACTTGTCTTGAAGATATCCAGGAGGAGTGTGAACCTCCTCTGCACTAAGGCAAGCCACACCAACATTTGGATGGCGTCACTTCAATATCTATGAGTTTCCAACTTAAATATGAGCTATTTTTCATGCATATATATTAATTAAATAAATATGGCTTAATGCTAGTTACTTTGTCATGCTTGAAATGCTTGTCTAAGTTACTGGCTGAATGCATGAACTAGTTTGGTCAAGTAGAGCAAAGTTTGAACTTAATGAAATTGCTTCAATAAATAATGGTAGTTTCTTTTTGTTTATTGGATTTTCATATAAATGATAAGTTAACCAAAATGATGCATGATAATAACCAGTGTAGTAGAGCCAGTAAAGTTTGATGATGAGTAGTGCAAGAAAATCATGTTTGATGATGTTGATCCGTTCTTGTGAGTTGCATGCTTAGCATATTGAATAGTGGCATGATCATGGCATCGTATGACTTGTAGTGATTTTATTTTTCAAGTTAAACCTGATAGTAATCCAACTTGAATATAACGTTCATCAAGTAATGGTGCCACGTAATCAGGTTTTCCTCAGTGCGACCACATTTACCTTTATGGGGGGTCTTTATTCGGTCCTTTGTTGTGCCTCTTGTCGGTGCCTTCAACAAGGGAATGTTATGGGCGTGTGGTACCCTGGCCCGGTAAGCAGACATAATCTTGTGCGCCCGTTTGTTATTATGGTACCTTGTCCCCCTTTGGGACCGTTTTGCTACAACGGTAGCTGTTGATGCCTTTGGTAGGCACGGGGCCACCCATGACTTAGCCCTAAGAGGGAGTTGGGTGGAGTGGCTGGGAGAGTGTCATGGTAAGGGAAGGGTTTTGTCGAAACACCGTTGGTCCACCCTAATGGGAGTTCGAGGCCATGGGTTCTATGGTACCTCTGCAGAGTGTATTTAATCTATCGATAGCCGCGTCCTCGATTGTAGACACAACTCGTGAGTAGGTCACACCATGGATCAACATTTATAATTAATATTGCACACTAAGTATTTATTGTTGGCACTGGCTTTATGATGATTTGTGGGATCATGAGATGATCATGAGTTATTGGCTTCAGTTGTGATTCGGGTATGATCACCATTAGTTTACGAGGTAACCTGTCTGGTAAGTGAGTCCAAGGGACTCGGTGCACATGTTGGTTTCACGCATCAGTAGCATTACTTGCATTGCATTAATCTGATTAACTGTCATGATATTGTTTGTCATTATGCTTATGTTTGTTGTGAGCTTGCAAGTACATTCAATGTACTGACCTGGCATGTCATGCCAGATTTCAGGCAAGTCATATCGAATCGGAGAGCTTCCTGCATCTAGATCGTGTCCATGTCGGTGTCCTTGTGCTATGGAGTTCCACTTCATCGTCTTTTCGCTGCCGCGTAGTTCATGTGATCGAGGCCCCTTCATGTTCATTAAATAACGTATGTATTGTTCAGCCGCACCGTGTGTGCCGCTTTGCCTCTTATCTCGATCTAATATTAGACTTATGTATCCACTAGCATCAATAAAGCAGTTGTTTCTGTACCATGATGTTGTGTGTTGCTAGAAGACTTGATTTTTGGGCTGGCAATGCAAGGTAAACCGGTTGCTCTGAGCCGGGGTGCCACAACACTTGGTATCAGAGCCGTGCTGATTGTAGGACACTCTAGACCGTTAGTGCGTTTTTGGAACGGTAGATAGTTTCGTTTGAGTGTCGGTAGTCATATAAATTGATTGCTGCATTGCACACATGTTTATCTGTTGTTATTACAAATCGTATGATGGTTGTGGGTGTAGATGGCTCCAGTTCCAATCTTGTACCATCCTGAGCCAGCTCTGTACACATTGCCGCACCTGCTTCAGAACGTGTGCCGACGACTCTACCCAGAGGGTGCTGATCCAGTGTATCAGGTGTATTGGGAGCATCTGGACTGTTTGTTGTATGAGTACTATGCTGACGTCACTCTACACCACAGTTCCCCTTCCGGCGCTTACACTCGTTCTTCCAAGGATGGTTTCGCTTCTACGCCATCCCAGGCTGTCCAGTTTGCTGCAATCGAGGCTCTTGTAGCCTTGCGCTACAATGAGGTTCGCATGCACAGCGACCCAGGTTTCTACTACTACCCATCCCTGCACGAGAATGGGCATATCTGCTTTCCTCTTATTGATCCGGCATGCGATCATCCTTGTAGCCACCTTTCTCGCTATATCACTGCCAGTTATCTCCTGATTTACGAGTTAGCTCGGGAGCTAACTTGAGCCCGGATAGCCCTTGCCTCCGCTCGGAATAGGAACCCTCCACCTACTGTCGGTTTCACTCCATACGTTCCTCCAGCCTCTGTTACCCTGGTGACCTCTCAAGGTACCTCTAACCCTTTGGCAATGACCCCTCGCGGTGCTCCTGCTGCGTGGGCTTCCCTTGTCGCTACTCCTGCAGCTTCTATGCTTAGATCCCATCCTGCACCTGCCCCTGAGGGAGAGTCCTCGAGGTAGCGCTGTCGCATCTCCTTTAACCCGGAGGTCTCCACTATCAGTTCAGGATCCGAGTCCAGCTCAGGAGAGTAGCCCACAGCAGCACCAACTTAGAAGTAGATCGCTACAGTATTACCTTCGTCATGAGGATGATGTATGGATGTAGTCGTACGTATCATGGTGATTAGTTTCTTGTATATGAGGGTAGTGAACCCGTCGTGATGTTTATCTTTTATGTTGAGTCTATGTGTAATTATGTTGGAACCTTTTTATTTGCCTTGGTTTCTTCTCGTTATTTCTTTTGGGATTGTCACTGGCTTTTCCTCCCATTCTCGGATATTTCTCATCGTGGTTGCTTTGTATTGGGAAAACAAATAATAGGATGATGCGGGGAGGCAGCAGCAGCCAAGCTTGTGAGGATGTCCCTGTTCGTCGCTCCGCAAGACAGGCATGACATTCCCCCAAGCCATACTAGCCACCACCGCCTCCACCGCCACATCCGCCCTCCACTGAGAAAATCATGCGAATGTTTGAAGAAAGAAGGAATAACTATCTGATGGAGCTATTGAAAAGTGTACAAGTTATGGTTGGACAGAATGGAAATCAAAATGGTCATTACTCCAAGCTGTTAGTTTTTCAGAGGACCAAGCCTCCCAGTTTCAGCCAAGTTATTAATCCGTTGGAACCCGATGATTGGTTGAGGACTATTGAGAAGAAACTGGAAATTGCTCGCACTTAAGAAGGAGACAAGGCTTCATTCGCAACACATTATCTCGAAGGAGCTGCCTCTATATGGTGGGATAATGCTATGGCTATGTGGCCCGTGGACAAGGAAATTACTGGTACCAAATTCAAGGATCATTTCCGCAAGTATCATATTCCCACCAGAATTATGAAAATCAAGCAGTGTGAATTCCTCGCTCTCACTCAAGGAAGCATGTCAGTAAGTAGGAGCCTCTCCTACTGTCCTTTCCCTAAAAAAAGCATGTCAATAAGTGAGTACCTGAATAAGTTTAACCATTTGGCCCATTATTCTCCCTATGATGTGGCCACAGAAGAAAGGAAGGTCGATAGATTTCTTGGAGGACTGAACCAGCACCTCAGATGCACTCTTAGTATGTTTGATTTTCCGGATTTCCAAACTTTGGTGAACAAGGCCCTCATCGCATAAAGGGAGCACAAGCTCATGCACAACAACAGGCCCGCTAGTAATGACCACAAGCACAAATTAGAGCCTATGCAGGATATGCAACCAGTGCAGAAGGCTCGTACTTGACAACAGACTCGGGTTGAGTACAAACCCAACTGGCAGCAAAATGTCAACAAGACCACCACTCAAGTAAAAAATGTCATGACCAGTCCGGTATGTGAAGAATGGCAGCGTAACAATTCCTGCTTCAACTGTGGGCAAACCGGACATTACGCCAGACAGGGCCACAAGAACAGCAAACCAATAGCTCCATTCCATCCGCAAGTCAACCATCTAGAGCCATATTTCCTCCTGAGGGCCATCCA
Organism: Triticum dicoccoides; assembly: GCF_002162155.2. Classification (NCBI taxonomy): domain Eukaryota; kingdom Viridiplantae; phylum Streptophyta; class Magnoliopsida; order Poales; family Poaceae; genus Triticum; species Triticum dicoccoides. Next base: position 409,182,041 of record NC_041389.1, on the reverse strand, counting down.
AGGTCAAATCCATCACATTTCTTTCGACGAAGCCCAAGAAGACCCGGAAGTCATCATTGGTATGTTTCCTATTAATAGCATACCTGGAATAATTTTATTTGACTCTGGGGCTTCCCACTCTTTTATTTCACGGAGTTTTGTTGCCCAAAAAAATTTCTTTGCTCGATTATGGGAAAGAGTAGGATGGTACAATCCCCGGGATCGGTGCTCCGAAGCAATCTGGTATGCCGTAATTTGGAAATTGATATCAAGGGAGTCAAGTTTGCAACATTCCTGCTTGTCATCGAATCTGACAAATTGGATATTATTCTGGGAATGAATTGGTTAACCCAATACCAAGTATGCATCAACTGTGCGACCAGAGAAGTCACCATGGCAAGTGAGGAAGGTCGCACCACAAGTTTTTATGGCCACAGAAGTATAACCAAGAAGGATATGGTTTTTACAACTGTGGCTAAAGTAGTGGAATTGATTCCAGTGGTCAGTGAGTATCCAGATGTATTTCCTAAGGAATTACTAGGAATGCCGCCAGACAGAGAACTAGAGTTTGCAATTGACTGGGTGCCTGGAACCGCACCGATATATAAGAAATATTATCGGATGCCTTCATCAGAACTAGTGGAATTAAAGCAGCATCTCTATGAGATGCTGCAGAAAGGATACATCCGTCCAAGCTCTTCACCGTGGGGATCACCCGCTATATTCGTGGATAAAAAGGACGGGAGTCATCGGATGTGTGTCGACTACCGACAGCTGAATGACGTCACCATCAAAAACAAGTATCCACTACCAAGGATTGATGATTTATTTGATCAACTCAGTGGGGCCAAAGTATTCTCCAAGATTGATTTTAGGACCGGATATCATCAACTCAAAATCAAGAAGGAAGATATTCCCAAGATCCTGTTCACCACTCGATACGGTCTTTATAAATATACTGCTATGTCATTCGGTCTAATCAACGCCCCGGTCTTTTTCATGCATATGATGAATAAGGTGTTTATGGATTTCCTGGAGAAGTTTGTGTTGGTGTTCATCGATGACATCCTCATTTACTCAAAAAGCAAACAAGAGCACAAGGACCACCTCCGAGCAGTTTTGCAAAGGCTTCGTGACTATCAGCTTTATGCAAATTTCAACAAATGTGAATTTTGGCTCAAGCAAGTTGGATTCTTAGGGCATGTTCTCTCAGCGGAAGGAATAGCCGTGGATCCCAGTAAGGTGAAAGATGTGCTTGATTGGGCCGCAAGCACGACAGTCTCAAAAATCTGGAGTTTCCTTGGATTAGCCGGATATTATCACCACTTTATCGAAGGATTCTCCAAGATTGCCAAGCCAATGATAGAGCTCCTAAAGAAGGATAAGAAGTTTGAATGGATTGAGGACTGCGAAAAGAGCTTCAATGAGTTAAAAACCAGATTGACGTCAACACCAGTATTGACTCTTCCTAACATCTACCGCAGTTTTGATGTCTACTGCGATGCCTCTAGAAAAGGCCTTGTATGTGTACTCATGCAAGATGGCAAGGTTGTGGCCTATGCATCCCAACAACTATGGCCGCATGAAGGAAATTATCCAACTCCATGATTTGGAATTGGCTGCGGTGGTACATGTTTTGAAGATTTGGAGACACTATATTATTGGAAAAAGGTGCCAGGTATTTACCGACCACCAGAGCCTCAAGTATATATTCACTCAACCCGATTTAAACCTTCATCAGCGAAGATGTCTCAAGTTGTTTAAGGATTATGACCTCAGGATAAATTATCACCCGGGTAAAGCTAATGTGGTGGCTGATTCCCTCAACCTCAAGTCTGCCAGCCTGAAAGCTTTAATGGATTCTTTTCCTCCGGAACTTTGCAAAGAATTTGCTCAGCTCAATTTGGTAATAGTGGATGCCAGTCTTGCCAGCATATTGGAAGTTTCACCTACCCTAGAGGAAGAAATTCGACATGCTCAAGCAGATGACAAATCACTGCAATTATATGCCAAGTGTATGGAAGAAGGACAGACACATGATTTCTCTAAAGATCAACAAGGTACGCTAAGGTTTCGAGGAAGGATTTGCATACCCAACCAAGAAAGTCTGAGAAAGAAGATATTGGCAAAAGCACACAAATCTTCGTACTCAATTCACCTAGGTGGCACATAAATGTACGAAGACCTTCGTCAGGTATTCTGGTGGGATAGAATGAATAAAGACATCGCTTACTTTGTGGCTTCTTGTGATATATGCAACAAGGTAAAGGCGGAACACCAAAAACCCGCCGGACTCCTTCAACCCTTACCCGTATCACAATGGAAATGGGACGATGTCTACATGGATTTCATCACCGGTTTACCAAGGTCACACCAAGGAAATGACACAATATGGCTCATAGTGGACACTTTAATGAAGGTAGGCCACTTCCTTCACATCCGGACCACCTACCGTGTCGATCAACTTGCACAGTTGTATGTGTCCAAGATCGTCAGTTTGCATGGAGTGCCAAAGACCATCACCTCAAATAGAGGATCTCTCTTCACTTCAGCCTTATGGTCCCGTCTACATCAAGCCTTGGGGACTGCCCTGAAATATGGCACAACTGATCATCCCCAGACAGATGGACAGACTGAGCGAGTAAATCAAATACTCGAAGATATGCTCTGAGAATGTGCGTTGGCCCAAGGAACCAAGTGGGAAGGCTGTCTGCCGTACGCTGAGTTTTCCTACAACAACAGTTTCTAGACCAGCCTAAAGATGTCACCCTATGAAGCCCTGTATGGCCGTATGTGCTGCACTCCACTAAACTGGTCTCAAACCGAAGACATCCGTATTTTCAGGACTGATTTGATGATGGAAGCTAAGAAGCAAGACAAGGAGATCCGAGAAAGACTACAGTTGGCCAAGTCATGATAGAAAAGTTACTATGATGCAAAGCATCAACAGGTCGGCTTCAAACTCGAAGAACACGTGTATCTCCGAGTCACCCCTATGAAAGGAGTTAAGAGATTTCATACCCGATGAAAATTGGCACCCAGATATATTGGTCTGTTTCCAGTCATGACCAGAGTCGGAACAATTGCTTATCAGTTGGAATTGCCACCAGAACTGTTAGTGGTACACAATGTGTTCCATGTCTCACAGCTAAGGAAATGTATCTCACCACTGGAGAAAAGGGCTGATATGACAAAGATAGAACTGGCTAAGGATTTAACATAAGAGGAAAAACCAATTAGAATATTGGGCGATACTGAAAGAGTCACTCGCAACAAAGTGATAAGGTTTTACAAGGTTCAATGGGAGCATCACACCGAGGAAGAGGCAACCTGGGAAAGAGAGGAATTTTGAAGGACTGCTTACCCAAAACTATTTTCCCAAGCAACCGAACCTCGAGGACAAGATTCATTCTAAGTGGGGGAGGCTTGTGATAGCCTGGATTTTTGCCTTATCTCTTTTTCCGGACATGATTTGCCCTTGCTTTGGATTTGAGTTTTTGGAATCAATTCAAATGGACTTATCACTTGGGCATGCCCTTGACTTTCACCCAAGTGACCCACCTACCTCTCATTTAATCTCATTTCTCTGAAAAACCCCCAAAATGACCCAATGAATATTTTTCATAAAAGAAAAATATTCGATTTCCCTTCTGAAACTCATTTCAGAAGCTAGAGCTCCAAAGCAACACTCATTTTTATTGCTCCAAAAATCTTGAGATAATTCCTGAATATTCTTTGAACCTTGGCCCACCTCCCTGAGCAAAAATATTGCATGACTTTTTATAATATTTTGGCTATAGAAAATCATTTCACTACTGGCCAAAAAATGCACTTTGTACAGCAAGTGTGTTTTTCCTTGATCTTTGGAGATGGTTTTTCTTGAGCCTCATTACCCTCCTAAGTAAACCTTCACCCCAGGAGATCAGCCCTAATGGCCTTCTAGAAGCCCTCCTAACTTGGCGACCAAGTTTCTGACCAGAAACTTGCCAGCAAACTTGAGTCACTTCTGGTCGGCCTGGCAGTGAGTTCTCAACCTCCTTAGACTTAACACTGCATGAACAACAACCCAGACAAGGTTTGGCCGAACGTGGGCGTCGTTTTGGCCATGCCAGCATGGTGACTGCATGTGGACACAGGCTCTGGCATGCGTTCGACGCGCTCTGTGTCGCGCTAGTGCTTCTGTTCGGCGCGTGCTTGAGCTAGAGCTCACCGACAACTGCCGCACCGTGCCACAAGCCTCGACTCTTCACTCTTGACCTCTCCGTGGAGCTCGCCAATACCGGAGATGCCTCAGCGAGCACGTGCACATCACGACCAAAAGCCACAGTGCGCCCGTGCCCCTGTCTTCTTCTCCCCCTCGCTGGCGCCCTTCATCGTTGCTCGCCGTCTTCTAGAGAGCTCCGGTGGCGCCACGTACCCCCCCTCCCCCTCCGTCTATAAATAGAGCCTCTCCCTCCACTCTGAAGCCTCACACAACACCTCCCAACCTCCACGGCCACGTAGCATAGCCGCAGCCCGGCCGCACAGGCCTCTGGCCGCCGTCCCCGACTAGAGCTCGCCGACGATCCCCACAGCCCATCCACCCTGTTCCAGAGCCCCTCAAGCTCAACCAACCCCTCGGGCCCATCATTGGAGGTCCACGGCTGTCGCCTGGAAGAAGTAGAGCCCCTGGAGTCACCCCTCGCCGTCGCCTTCTTCCTCTCCGACAAGTCCCGACCACCACCGCCGCTTGTGAGTTTGATTGCGAGTAGTTCCGGCCATCCCCTAATGAGCCATGGGTACGGGCAGGTGCGTCATGACCTCCTCTCCACCTCTATCCCTCTAGTTTCACCCAAGAACCACTTCTCGCCAGCGTGAGGTCGGGCGGAGCACCGTCGTGCTCTGTTTCCTCTCTCGCCCCTCTCTCCTTACTGTTGGGGATCGTTGTCAGCCTCTGCACTTGCACTCCGAGCAATACGAGTGGAGCGCGTATTCTGCATTTACGCCATCAACGTCACATTATTCAAATAAATTCAAAATTTTGACCCAAACTTTGACCAGTGATAACTTTTAGCCTATAAGTCCAAATGAGTTGATTCTTTTTGCATTGTGTTGGTTTCAGAGAGCTCTAGTAGCAGATCAAAGTGGGAATTTTCCCTAGCTCCCTAGAATTTCTGGTGATTTTTAGAATGGTTTTTGATATTTTGTTTTGTGGTTTTTAAATATTTTCAGAGGGAGAGACTTGTCTTCAAGATATCCAGGAGGAGTGTGAACCTCCTCTGCACTAAGGCAAGACACACCAACATTTGGATGGTGTCACTTCAATATCTATGATTTTCCTACTTAAATATGAGCTATTTTTCATGCATATAAATTAGTTCAATAAATATGGTTTAATGCTAGTTACTTTGTCATGCTTGAAATGCTTGTTTAAGTTACTGGTTGAATGCATGAACTAGTTTGGTCAGGTAGAGTAAAGTTTTAACTTAATGAAATTGCTTTGATAAATAATGGTAGTTTCTTTATATAATTGTATTTTCATATAAATGATAAGTTAACCAAAATGATGCATGATAATAACCAGTGTAGTAGAGCCAGTAAAGTTTGATGATGAGTAGTGCATGAAAATCACTTGTTATGATGTTGATCCATTCTTGTGAGTTGCATGCTTTGCAAATCGAATAGTGGCATGATCATGGCATCGTATGACTTGTAGTGATTTTATTTTTCAAGTTAAACCTGATAGTAATCCAACTTGAATATAAAGTTGATCAAGTCATGGTGCCACTGAATCTAGTTTTCCTCAGTGCGACCACATTTACCTTTATGGGGGGTCTTGATTTGGTCCTTTGTTGTGCCTTTTGCCGGTGCTTCCAACGAGTGAAGGTTATGGATGTGCAGTACCCTGGCCTGGTAAGCAGACATAACCTTGTGTGCCCATTTGTTTTATGGTACCTTGTCCCCGTTTGGGACCATTTTCCATGACGGTGGCCGTTGATGCCTTTGGTAGGCACGGGCAACCCATGACTTAGCCCTAAGAGGGAGTTGGTCGGAGTGGTCGAGAGAGTGTCATGGAAAGGGAAGGGTTTCGTCGGAACACCGTTGGTCCACCCGAATTGGAGTGCGAGGCCATGGGTTCTGTGGTGTGGGTAAACTGTGCTACCTCTGCAGAGTGTATTTAATCTATCGATAGCCACGTCCTCGGTTATGGACACAACTCAGGAGTAGGTCACACCATGGATCAACAATTATAATTAATCTTGCACACAAAGTATTTATTGTTGGCACTGGCTTTATGATGATTTGTGGGATCATGAGATGATCGTGAGTTATTGGCTGCAGTTGTGATTCGCTTATGATCACCATTTGGTTACGTGGTAACCCGTCTGGTAAGCGAGTCCGAGGGACTCGGTGCACATGTTGGTTCCACACATCAGTAGCATTACTTGCATTGCATTAATCTGAATAATTGTCATGATATTGTTTGTCATTATGCTTATTTTTATTGTGAGCTTGCAAGTACATTCAATGTACTGACCTGGCGTGTCATGCCAGATTTCAGGAAAGTCGTATCGAATCGAAGAGCTTCCTGCGTCTAGATTGTGTCCATGTCGGTGTCCCTATGCTATGGAGTTCCACTTCGTCGTCTTTCCGCTGCCGCATAGTTCATGTGGTCGAGGCCCCTTCATGTTCATTAAGTAATGTACATACTGTTCAACCGCACTGTGTGTGCTGCTTGGCCTCTTATCTTGATGTAATATCAGACTTATGTATCCGCTAGCATCAATAAAGCGGTTTTTTCTGTAGCATGATGTTGTGTGTTGCCAGAAGACTTGATCTCTAGGCAAGCAATGCTCGGTAAACTGGTTTCTCTGAGCCGGGCTGCCACACCTTCTTATCCGCTAAGTACTTGGGGCAGTTCCGCTTCCAGTGACCACTTCCCTTGCAATAAAAAGCACCCAGTCTCAGGCTTGGGTCCATTCTCTGGCTTCTTCCCGGCAACTAACTTACTGGGAGCATCAACTCCCTTGCCGTTCTTCTTGAAGTTCTTCTTACCATTGCCTTTCTTGAAACTAGCGGTCTTATTCGCCATAAACACTTGAAGTTCCTTTCTGATCTCCACCTGTGCTGATTTCAGTATCAAATATAACTCAGGAATGGACTTCTCCATCCCTTGAATATTGTAGTTCATCACAAAGCTCTTGTAGCTAGGTGGAGGCGACTGGAGGATTCTGTCAGTGACCGAGTCATATGGAAGATTAACTCTCAGCTGCGACAAGCGATTGTGCAACCTAGACATTTTGAGTATATGTTCGCTGACAGAACTGTTTTCCTCCATCTTACAACTGTAAAACTTGTCGGAGACTTCATATCTCTCGACCTGGGCATGCGCTTGAAAAACCATTTTCAGCTCTTGGAACATCTCATATGCTCTGTGTTGCTCAAAACGCTTTTGGAGCCCTGATTCTAAGCTGTAAAGCATGCCGCACTGAACAAGGAGTAATCATCACTACGCGACTGCCAGGCGTTCATAACGTCTTGAGTTGCTGGGAAATGGGTTCGTAACCTAGTGGTGCTTCAAGGACATATGCTTTATTGGCAGCTATGAGGATGATCCTCAAGTTACAGACCCAGTCCGTATAGTTGCTTCCATCATCTTTCAGCTTGGTTTTCTCTAGGAACGCGTTAAAGTTGAGGGCAACATTAGCATGGGCCATTGGGTCTACAAGATAGATTGTAAAGAAAATTCTAGACTAAGCTCATGATAATTAAGTTCATCTAATGAAATTATTTAATGAACTCCCACTCAGATAGACATCCCTCTAGTCATCTAAGTGATACATGATCTGAATCGACTAGGACGTGTCCGATCATCACGTGAGACGGACTAGTCATTAACGGTGAACATCTCCATCTTGATCGCATCTACTATACGACTCATGTTCGACCTTTCGGTCTCTCGTGTTCCGAGGCCATGTCTGTACATGCTAGGATCGTCAAGTCAACCTAAGTGTTTCACATGTGTAAATCTGGCTTACACCCGTTGTATGCGAACGTTAGAATCTATCACACCCGATCATCACATGTTACTTCGAAACAACGAACCTTCGCAACTGTGCACACTTTAGGGGAACACACTTCTACTACTATGGCTAATGGTTAGCAAGAAAGTAAAGTGATTACATGGCGTTTATATTGACTCGCAGGTCATACAATAAATTAAGACAACTCCTATGGCTCCTGCTGGTTTTCATACTCATAGACATGCAAGTCGTGATTCCTATTACAAGAACATGATCAATGTCATACATCACATATATAATTCATTACATCCTTTTGGCCATATCACATCACATAGCATACCCTGCAAAAACAAGTTAGACGTCCTCTAATTGTTGTTGCATGTTATATGTGGCTGCTATGGGTTTCTAGCAAGAATGTTTCTTGCCTACGCAAAAGCCACAATGGTGATATGCCAATTGCTATTTACCCTTCATAAGGACCCTCTTCATCGAATCTGACCCGACTAAAGTGGGAGAGACAGACACCCGCTATCCACCTTATGCAACAAGTGCATGTCAGTCAGTGGAACCCGTCTCACGTAAGCGTACGTGTAAGGTCGGTCCGGGCCGCTTCATCTTGTAATGCCTCTGAATCAAGATAAGACTAGTAACTGTAAGCAAATTGAACAAATCATCGCCCACAACTACTTGTGTTCTACTCGTGCATAGAATCTACGCATAGACCTAGCTCATGATGCCACTATTGGGGAACATAGTAATAAATCAAGAATTTTCCAACGTGTCACCAAGATCAATCTAGGAGATGCTAGCGACGAGAGAGAGGGAGTGCATATTCATACCCTTGAAGATTGCTAAGAGGATGTGTTACAAGAACAGTGTTGATTTAGTCGTACTTGTGGCGATTCAAATCGCGGAAGATACGATCCAAGTGCCGAACGGACAGCGCCTCCGCGTTCAACACATGTACAGCCCGGGGACGTCTCCTCCTTCTTGATCCAACAAGGGAAGAGGAGAGTTGAGGGAGAGCTCCGGCAGCACGACGACATGGTGGTGGAGCTTGCGGTTCTCCGGCAGGGCTTCGCCAAGCACTACAGAGGAGGAGGAGGTGTTGGATGGGGGAAGGCCTGCGCCATGGGAAGGGTGCGGCTTCCCTCCCACCCTCCTCTATTTATAGGGTGAAGGGGGGAGGAAGTCGGCCCCCTAGATGCATCCAGAGGGGGGCGTCCAAGGGGGGAGACTTGCCCCCCAAGCAGGTGGGAGGCGCCCCCACTACAAAAAAAAGACACATCCGTGACATTTTGGGTCGAAAGAATGTTTTTTTCTGTCATACTTATGACACTTCTATGACGATAATTGTGACAAAACCCGGTATCATCATAGATGTGGTGGGCTCGTACTTATATGACAAAAAATCATGAAAGAAAATGGGCTTTTCATTTTGGGCGGGCCGGAGACGCAGCTGCATGACATTCTTTGGGCCGTCCATGACGGAAAAAACCGTGGTAGAAGCGAGGGCGAGGAAAATTTCAGCGAGTTCCTGGTTACGGTCGGTGGTCGGGGGCCGAGCGATGCATGTTTCTCTCATACACGTACGCGTGTGTGTGCGAGGCATTGTCTCTAACTGAACAGAGCGATGTGTTGGGCTATAACTGAACCCGAGCGATTGCACTGCAGGCTATGCGTCACTGAACCCGATTGAGTGATTCCTTCGCTACTGCTGCTAACTCAAGCCGATCGATGCTGCCTCTGGATGAACAGTGAGCGTTGCATGGGGGAGTTGGATGAACAGTGAGCGATGGGGGTGGATGAACAGGACCCTGTGGTGTTGCCTCTGGATGAACAGGACCCCGATCGATTGCGCCGGTTGGGGCTGGATGAAGAGGACCCCGTGGAGGGCTGGATAAACAGAACGACCCCATGGATGGCTGGATGAACAGTAGACGATGGAGGGGTGGATGAACAGTGGCCCGTGGAGGGGTGGTTGAACAGGAGCCCGTGGAGAGGGGTGGTTGAACAGTAGCCGATGGAGTAGCGCGCGGTGCAGGCTGGATGAACAGGAGCCCGTGGATGAACAGTCACATGTGGAGGCTGGAGGAGGTCGACGGTGGATGAATAGTAGCCCGTGGAGGCTAGTGGAGGTCGAGGGTGGAGATGAACCGTATCCCACGGAGTCCCGTTTTGCGGTACGCCACACCCCTCCCAATGAACAGGACCCCCATTTTGACCGTAGCGCTCCAACACAAGTCCGTTTCCTCCATTTTGTGGTACGCCACACCCCCCGATCAACGGGACCCCGTTTCGACCGTAGGGGGTCCAACACAAGTCCGTTTCCTCCGTTTTGCGGTACGCCAGACCCCTCCTGATGAACAGGATCCTGTTTTGAATGTGGCCGGTCGAACCCAAGGCCATTTCCTCCGTTCTACGGTTCGCCGAGCCTCGTTTCCATCGCCTGTTCCATCCAAGCCCTCCCGATGAACACGACGACGCATTCCGTTACGACCCAGCCGGTTGGCTCCCCATGAACACGACGACGACGTTGCTTCTCCGTTCCGACCCAGCCATGTGCATGAGCCCTAGCCGTACGTATGCGTGAGTAGGCGTTCGAGAACCCGCCCGTATGTACGTACATGGCCGTATTTTCTTTCTTGCACACTGGCCACTGTACGTACGTGTACATGCTATGTGCGCGCCTCTACTACGACACGTGCGCGCCTCTACATCCACCAGTATGTACGTACATGATCGCGACCAGAATGACAATGCTACATACACTTTGACCAGGTGGGTCCCGACTGTCAGGAACTTCCTTGCGTGCGAAGATGTAGCTGGTGGGTCCCAGCAGTCAGGGGGGTGAATCGTTTTTTTGTTGCCCGGGCGCACTTCCTTGCATGGGAAGATGTAGCTGGTGGGTCCCAGTAGTCAGGGGGCGAATCATTTTTTCGTGAAATACGGTGGCCCGTCCGGTGGGTCCCTGCTGTCAGGTGGAGGAATAATTATTTTGCACGTAATAAGGAGGCACTTCCTTGTGGCCGCCGTGGACCCAGCTATCAGCCTCTCCACGTACAATACTTCGATGGAAGTCATTCCTTGACCATGTTGACCATGCCGTGCGGAGAGCACCAGGACGGTGGACGACGGCGAGGCCTAGGAAGGGGACGATGCGGAGCCGGGGAAGACGCAGCAGTGGAAGCCCGCGCGGAGAGGAGTACGAGGGTTCACTGGTTCGGCTATGGTGTGAGGCTGCCATCGCCGTAGAATAACAGGGGGTGTGGGTGAGTAGAGAGATGTCCTGGCCAGCGGTGGGAGTAGTAGGGGGCGGTGAGGCCTCCGCGGTATCACAGCCGGCCATGGGAGGCAAGCACGTGCCACGACTGGTGCTGGTTTGGGTGGCTGGAGCAAGAAGACCAGAGGTTGAAGAAGCACTACGGTCGTTGGATGAACATCGTACGGTAACAGGAGCTAGAATCGTTCATATTGACTAAGTTGACAAAGCCCTCCGTCCCCGTCAACTTGGTAGGCCCACAAGTCAGCCTCCCACTATGCTGGGTTCCAGCTGACAGGGGGAGTATTCATTTTTTTGTGCATAATAAGGAGGCACTTCCTTGCGTGCGAAGATAGCTGGTGGGTCTGCCCTGTCAGCGGGGGCACATTTTTTTCGTGAAATACAGAGGCCCTTCCGATGGGTCCCAGATGTCAGGTGGAGGAATCATTATTTTGTGCGTAATAAGGAGGCATTTCCTTGTGTGCGGTCGTGGACCCAGCTGTCAGCCTCTCCACGAAGAGTCTACTTCCGATGGTCTCGTTTGTTGACCACGTTGACCATGCCGCGCCGAGCGCATCCAAGGTGGTGGACGATAGCGAGGCCCCGGATAGTAATGAGCCGGAGATGGGAAGACGCGGGAGTAGAGTCGCAGACGGAGAGGTGTACGAGGGTTAACTGGTTCTAGTGTGGTGAGGTTCGGCAGTCGGTGGAGAAGAACGGGAGGTGTGGAGGGGTGGAGGGATGGCCTGGCCAACGATGGATTAGTGCTTCATAGCGAAGCGTGCTAAGCAGAGCTGCTACCAGCAGGAGGCGGGAGGTGGTCCCGACGGCGCTGGAGGAAGAACACAAGAGATTGAAGATGGATGATGGTCGTTTGATGTAAATCCAACGGCTAACATGTCAGAATCATTTGTTGACTAAATTGACAACGACTTGCGTTGGCTTCAACCTATTGGCCCACATTTCAGCCTCCAAAAATGTGGCACGTATTCAACCCATTTTTTCAAAATTTACAGTCTTTTTTTTGCATGGTAGAATTTATAGTCAATTTGATTTTTTTTGAATTACAGTCCATTAGCTGGGTTGGGTGAACAAATAATGTAGCGTCCATGTGGCCCATTTATTTTATTTCCTAAAAAACTACAGGCCATTTGCACTTTCTCGAAATACACGATTTTGCTGGGCTGATTCTAATTATAATGTTGGGTTGGGCCAGCAATGTTATCAAAAAATAAAAAGGGGCTGAGCATTTTTTTATAAATATATTTTAATAATAAGTGATATTATTACATTCATCCTTAAATCTTACCAAGCTTTTGTACACAATCACTAGGTTTTTTTGCCAAACAATCCAGGATTTTATTGTTAAGAAATTATTTTTATAAGTTAATAACATGTTGGATATTGTTTTCTTACATATGTAAGTATCTGTTAAATATATGATGACAATAAAAATAATATATAATAACATATAAAATAATTTAAATATATATAATATAGTTAGAAGGGAAACATAAGTTGGACCTGTCGTTCCTATTCTTATATAGAAAAATAGAACAGACCTCTGCGTTTTCTTCAAAAAAATACATAAATTGGCTGCCGATGTTTCTGGAAAAAAAAAACCTCAGATGGGAGGTCCATAGGCCGGTCGATACATGACGGCCCTCAAGAAAATATAAACAGGCCTATGGACCTCCCATCCGAGGTCGTGGGCTATGCATGTTAAAAATGAAAGCCTAGACGGGGCAGCCCAAAACCCAGCTAAGACTTACTGCCCCAACGATAATAAATGATACTCCCTCTGTTCCATATTACTCGTCGCTGATTTAGTACAACTTTGTACTAAATCAGCGACGAGTAATATGGAACGGAGGGAGTACCTGCCAGCTCCCCGGCTTCGTTGTGAATTTATCTCCTATAGTAACTACGTTGAAGCACCTAAAAAATGTAACTATGTTGACAAACCCATGGGCCCCAATGTCAGTATAGCATTAGGAGGAAGTATTTTTTTGATGAGGCACTTGCTTGCGTACGGCCATAGACCTGGTGGGTCCCGACTGTCCGCCTCTCCACGTACAATCCTCTCCAGATTCCTCTCGTTTGTTTAGCATGTTCACAACGGCAGACAGCAGCGTCGCGGCGAGCGCACAAAGGCGCAGGAGGGGATCCAACCACTTGAGGAAGTGCCTTATTATTAACGAAACAACTGAACTAGACTAGTGGCCAAGTGACACTACCCGATAGTTGTTCCTTCTAGGTTCGATTCCACCTGTGCAAGGAAAATATCTCCAAATTTTTTGCCTCTGCCTTTATTGACATGTGGGTCCCCATTTTCATCTACGCACACCACGTCCAACACTTTCCAAAACATCGTCCCTCGTTTTCTCTGTGTTTTGCACACTCGACATTGTGTGGGCATTTTTACTGTGCATCATATGAAGATGTGCTATGCATGAATGTTGATCAACATGATGTTAACTGGTTGGTAGTTCCATTTTCGACCATGGATAAAACTTCCAACATGATGTTAACCCTGTTTGAAAAGGCCGTGTTAATATAAATGCTCTGCCTCTGAAAGTTGTTGTTTCTTATCTGAAACTGAACTTGCAGTTTCTTATCTGAAAATGAAACTTGCAGTTTCTTATCTGATAATCACATTGTCTACACTTTTATACTCCTATGAAACTACATTATTTTAAGTGCTAAAAATAGATCTCAAGAATTCATAAAATACTTCATATGCTCAATTCACAACCTGCTGACAACCCTAAGCTCCTCCTGACAATTCACTACCTGAAAGTACTCTCAAAATACACAACACGAAACACAATTCACAACCTGCTGACAACCCTAAGCTCCTCCTGACAATTCACTACCTGCCCGACTCTTGTGCCGGGGGGGCGCAGTCCCCTCCTATTCCTCGGCGGCAGATAGCCGCCCCGTGAGACGATGTGAATGGCGAGGGAGAGGATGGTGGGGAAGTGTCATCGGGCCAACTGCTTTTCTCCTTTTGCAGTTGGGTTCGGTCAACGAAGACTCCACCAGCTCGCTCTGCCAGGACACCCTCACAAACGACACCCTTTAGATGCTCGAGCCTTCAATCTCTAGTGGATGCTCCATCTGGGATTGATACTCCCAGTACCACTCCCTCATGATCGGATTCGGTGAATCTATTTGCTCCATCGCCCAGAGGAGCAGCTCTATGTACTCCTGCGCGACTCAATCCGGGAGTATCACCGCCTTTTCGCTCTGTTGCTGATATTTGGCCATGGATGTCGCAGTCGCCGCTAGTTGGTCCTTGTTGTCAAACCAAGACTGTATCTCCAACATCCTAGCTAGCTTCACAGGGTGGCTGTCTGCGATCCTCACATATCGGTTGTACTCCTCCATCGATCTACTTCTCCACATCACCTTCACTCGCCGGCGGTGGTTTTTGAATGGAAGAGGAGAGGAGCAGCGCTGGTTTTGCATTAGAACGGGAGAGGAGCGACACTGGTTTTGGGCTGGAACAGGAGTGGAGGGGCGGTGGTTTTGAAATGGAAGAGGAGAGGAGTGGCGTTGGATTTAGATTGGAACAGGAGAGGAGCGGCGGTGGTTTAAGAGGAGAAGAGTGGAAGAGCGGCGCTGGTCTTGGAAGTATTTTTTGTTGTTTTGCGTATTTTGGGTCAAAGTTTGACCATGTACTGTATTTGACAAGCAAAATGTGAATGCGCGTCACCAAAAATTGTATCATTTGGTTCGTATCTGAATGTACTTTCAAATTATATTAGTTTTGCAACATATAACATATATTTTATGTGGAAAAATCATGGTCAATTATGACCTAGAATAAAAGGGAGACTAGTTAATGTGGGGTCGCTTTCTTAATTGAAGGGTAAATTGATTTTGATTTTGATCCAGTCACAGCGCGTTGGCCCTCTCGTCCAATCCTAAATCACTGCCGCACGCTCCTGTCCCTGTTCTCCATTGCAAAACCACCTCCTCTCCTCTCCATCATCTCCATTCCAAAACCACCGTCTCGCCTCTCCCTCTTCTCTATTGCAATACCACCGTCTCTCCTCCCATCTTCCAAAGCTAACACCGGACCACTCAAAAGGACATCTATGGAGAGGATGCAGCAGCGAATCAGGCAGATCACCGGCGGCGACCAGGTAAAGTTAGCCATGTTGAAGGAGATCCTTACTTGGTTTGACAATGAGTGGGAGATTTCAAGGACGGTGCGGGCCATGTGGCAATGTATGCGAAAGAGCGAGATGGTGGCGATGAGGGCGGCGATGTACATGTACTCCTCGACGGCAGTCACGCCACAGTCCTCCGAGTTCATCGAGTGTCTCCTCTGGGCGATGGAGCAGACAGATTCGCCCGAGGCGACTGTCAGGCGGAGGTGGTGGGCGTATAGGTCGAAGGTCGAGCACCCAGAGGATAACGAATTGATCAAGTATGGTGTGCCGTTCGTGAGGGTGCAGAGCCAGCCGGAGCCACAGGAGTATTCGTTCTTCCACGGCAAGAGGAGGCCGGATGGCGCGATGTCGCTTCCCCGCCGTTCTCCACGGTTCCCTCGACGCTCGCCTCGTTTCAACGGTAGCGGTAGGGTTTAAAGTAAGCTTCGCACTAACCTAATCTTCCACCTGCTCATGCTTACAATCAGTGTGACAGCTAATGAAAATCATGCTTACAATCAATCTCTGAGTACTACGCCAATCACCCTAAACTATCTCTGGACCTTTGGGTCAAAGTTGTGACACAGTGTACAAATAAAGAAAAATAGATTGGTGCTTCTTTCAGAAAAGAGTACTCCGTAGAAAACTGCCAATATAAGCTACTAGTATTTGGAAAGGAGGGTGACTAACAAGTGATGAAACATGCATCAAATGAAAAGAAGAATGTTCCTTATCTGAGTGGCAATCCTACAAGGACAGTAGAAATTTCTAAAGCAGTGGCATTGCTAGTTATTAGTGTCGGATTAGGATTAACTATGACAACCATTAAATACGACATTACTTTGGGCACGGGAGAGTAGGTAGACCAGGACAGTTGCGTTTCTAACGAAAAGAACCAACTTATCTTAATGGGAAATTTAGCAGGACATGTAAAAAAGTGCCATTGATTCATATTACTGGAGACATTACGTTGAAAACAACATTGGTTTAACGTGTCCTCACTTTTAACAGTGCGACTGCTACATTTTACAAGTGGCATTACATAAGAGTGGCTCGGGGCAACAAATATCAGAACAGGATATCTGGCTTGGTCCCATTTTTGTTCGGTATAGCCACCTTATATTGTGTGAGGCTAGCAAATCTAGTGATGGACTTACTCTGTTGACTTGTCCCCCAGTCCCCACTTCCTTTCCTTTTCCAACCAATAGATCGGGTTTATATTGAGTTTGTATTGCGTTTCCCTTTATTTCCCTATTAGACCTAGAGACCAGTTGGATAGCCAGTCTCTGCTACTTTCTGCCCCCATTATTTCCTCTTTCGACCAAGTCCTAGATTCAGGTAACAAATCCTCCCCCACCCCCACCCCTTTCTTCCTTGTTTGAACCAAGTTGTACTAGATTCAAGTGCATGAACTAGTTTTACCTCTTAAATGTAAAAAAATTAGGTGGTTTTCGAACAGCCGATCAATCGTATCTACGAGGGGGCCTGAGAAATAGTAAAAGATCCAAATGCAGCGACGTCAGGAGCTCGGGAAGTAGAGCAAGGCCGGTTTCAAAGGAAGTTATACCTGATGGTCACCGGGATGTCACTAGGTGGGCGACGGGAGGCCGGATCTGCCCACACTACGACAACGAGGAAGAAGGGGTCGGAGGCCCTCCCTTGCCAACGGTGCTTGGGAGAGAACGACAAGGCAGGCTGATCGGGACGCGCCAACAGTGGGTAAGAGCTGTCGCCGCGGACGACCGCGTGAATGTTGCACCTACTCACCATCCCTGGCGGAGAGGATCCGGCTGGATCTATGACCAGCAGTGAGCAGAGAGAGAGAGTGTGTGTGTGGCCACTATTGTCGTGTTTAGATCTGGAGAGGACGAGATAGTGTGAAGAGAGCAACGCTAGCAAGCAAGCGCGGAGGCTCCTGCCTCTATAGTGGAGTAATAGTTTTATTTTTGCTACCGGAGGCCGCTTGACCTCGTCAATGACTGTTGAGAAGTCTTCATGCACGTGGCCCGGAGGCGCAGTTGTCGTCATTTTGATCTGAAGCACCGAATTATAACATATAACACAAAATAATGCCACATGACAAGAAATCATAACCTCATTGCCCGAAGGAGACAACTTAATACTGACGGGCAAACTAGACGAGGAACAAAGATCAAGTTAAAGATAAACTCGTAGAAAAGGGGTCCGTCGATAGATGTCCTAATTAACATAACCGGCTTGACCTAGATGGCAGCCGAGTAGTCTTCGTGCATGTGACCCCAATGACTAGCCGAACTCAGGTGTCGCTATTTAACCCTCGCAGTGATCCGAAGCACATGGCACCTAATTTTGCAAGATGACAAGAAACCTTTTTTTAGATTTCTCACCACAACTACAGCCATGTACAACACAGCCTACACGATATGTAGACGATAGCCAATCCAGGCGTGTCTGCTGGAGTTTGGTCACATGCATGGACGAACTGATCTTCCGTGTCGTGTAGGGACCATCCAAGCACCAACGTAGTACAACACTTCTCTAGTACTATCGCTCGTCTCCCTCTTCTATTAAGTCACCCGACTTGCGGGGCCGGGGAGTGTGCCTATGGTCGATTCTCAATTGCGGTCCCACATGTGTGTGCAAACACAGTATGACGCGCATTCCATTCGGAGAGAAGCGTGCCAGACCGACCGACCGTCTGGGGTGTGACGCGAACGTGATGGGCGTGCTATATACTTCATACATGTGTACCGCCGTCTTCTAGAGGCTTTGCTCCATGGTGCATCCATGGATACAAAATTAGTATACTGTACTATTTAAAAGTCGAGGGCGGGGCCTTTCCTATGCAATAGGCAGGGCAGTTCCGCCTAGCCGGTTCGATAGAGACGCGAGAAGATGAGGGAGTAGGCTGTTGTAAATGTAGGGTTGTGTGATTTGACAGTGAGTTACTGCTGGACAGGTGGGGCCCCGTGATTTGACTTGCCATTATCATTTTAACTGTGGTGCTATGACCGGCGTGAGTCTCCTGATTCCTGACCACCTCCATACAGGTGCCTCTCCCAATGCTCCACCATGTAGTAGAGGCTGGCTCTTGCATGAGAGCCCACTTCTCCACTTTTTCCTTGTCTCTCTTTCCTCCACATATGCAAAAATGCCATGTAAAGTGCACTATTGTACTTACTTGCTCCTACAGGTACTAAGCTTGCCACATAGGCATAAAGTCTGATGTGGAAAGTTAATCAAGAAGAGAGAGACTAGTTTGGTGACCCAAGGAAGAAACGGTGCTAAACGCGTGTACCTAGGTGAAAAGAAAATTTTGAGTTTATAGCTAATTAAATGAAGCAAACTTAGCAACCAAAAACTAATAAGAACACCATTTCATTGGAAGAGGTCACTCCTTGGCAAATGCAATAAACACTACTCCCTCTGTCCCATAATATAAGAGGCACTACACTAGTGTCTAAAACGTTCTTATATTATGGGACGGAGGGAGTACTGTGGCGACCGGTTTTCCGGGTATTAATTTCCCAGAAAATGGCCTTTGTGCTCACCAGCCCCAGGATTACTGTTAGCTGATGAGGCACCAACTTGTCACAGAACTCCAAGCAAAAGTACAAAATATGCAGTACAAGACCATTATGGCCTGTGAGTACAACAAATGGTTTCTAGTGGTTCATGGCGGAAGCGGTTTGTGGATCATTAGCAGTTATGGGATTCCATTTCCCACAGGAACAGCTGACCAGGTTAACTCCTATCTTCGCGAGGCTGCTATCACCATTGCGTAGGTTCCGGGGCTGTCGTCACGATCGCTCCTCTCCGCGCAAGAAATCTGGCCAAGACAATAGCCAGGGACAAGCCAGTGAGTACTTTGAATGTACTCGCAAACATTATGAACACGGGTATAATATAAGAACGATGTTCTGAAATATTTTATGTTCACGATGTCAGTCACAAAAGATAATAAAAACTCTGATGCATGCAAGCAGGTTATTTATGAATATGCAATAACATATTAATAATAAAATGCACCGATCGGGTGTCTGAAGCGACGCCTCGAAAGGTTAGTAAACAAAGAGAAATGCCTTAGTCGGGCGTCTTAGCGACACCGCATAAAGGGCTTATAAAATAAGTAAATAACAAGCATGCCACAGTCGGGCGTCTCAGCGACACCACATAAAGAGCTAATAAAATAAGTAAATAACAAGCATGCCACAGTCAGCGTCTCAGCGACACCACATAAAGGGCTTATAAAGTAAATAAATAACAAGCATGCCACAGTCGGGCGTCTCAGCGACACCACATAAAGGGCTTATAAATAATCAAAGTGAATATCCAGGAGGAAGAACCATCCCAGGGATATTCGAATATGCCAAAAATATAACGGGTTAGTCCACAACAAAATAATAATCATATCATCACAAGTCTCAAGTCGTGATCCCAGTTCTGGTTTAACAGTTTCTCCTCCAAAGACCGACACTAAGACCGACACTTGACCCATCCCAGACTGTAATCCTTAACCATGGACACGGCTATTCGAATAGGTTTAATCTCTGCAGAGGGTGTACTCTTTACCCACGAGTAACGGATTCCTTTAGTCCATCGGGACTAATTCCGTCTACGGTCTTTTAATTGAAAACACACCTGACCTGCACACACCAGCTTAACTCACAGGTGTTTGGAATCACCCACGACGCCTGTCAAGCAAAACTCTAAGTGGGGAGGCTACAACCTCGCGTAGAATGGGATCAAATTTATATCGCGCGCTCTAAGGGGTGGCCTCCCCTCTCGGTCTCAACTGGAAACACCCATGCCCCCGGACTAGGTGGCCTACCTACCAGCTACAACCGGTATCTTCCACCATGGCCTCTCTGTACGGTGTGTGCTAGAAAGGGGTTGACGACTTACTGAACCGTACTCTAATTGTTGTAGAGACAAGTGGTAGTACGAAACAAGTATGGGGGTTACTGGAACAAGACTCGATCTATGGTCGACTCAGGAGGTTTTTAAGTATTCCCTGCATGATTAGGATAACGAATATATTTCATCCAACAGACAGAATCACCACTCATCATACCCCTCATGCCATGCCGGACACACTCGTCTCGACAAGGAACTAGGGACAAGCTCGGGTCTAGCCAAGACAGAGGCTTTCCCATTTTCCTTCCGGTAGGCACGAAAGGAATACGAGGATGATCACTATAACAAGCATGTCCATTTCCAACAGCAAGGAAATTTCCAATAAGCATTCATGCAAATGATCATATCACCACATAAAATAACGAGTTCTGAGTACTGAGGTGGTGTCATAATCGTGTCAAACAACGCATGAAAAATATTATGCCAGGGTTCAGAATGCTTGCCTTCAAGGTGTGGAAAGGCAGGGTGCACTCCAAAACTTTTTTGAAAGTTTGCTTCTCTCTCTCCAAGGTCCTATTTTAAATAAATTTGAATCAACACACAATTTCAAAACAGCACAAAAAAAATATGTTTGATTTTTTTTTCAAATAAATCTTAAAATAAACTAGATTAAATTTGAGAGAGGTAGGAAAAAGAATCAATTCATTTGGAGTTATCATTAAAAAGTTATAGGCAGTCAAAATTGTGGTCAAAATCTGTTTAAAAAAAATTAAAACAGAATAAACAGAAAACGCTTTGAACAGGTATACGTCGAATACGTACTTGCCCTTTACGCCTTCACTTAACCCATGTGGACCGGGCGGTGTGTCACTGACAGTGGGCCCAGGGGACCCACTGGTCAGGTTTGACTGGTCTTCTCCCTCCTCTTCCTCTGCCCCGAGCGGAGGCGGGAGTCTGGCGATGCTCGCCGGCGAACGGCGGCACCGTTCAGGAAACCGAGGTCACCTGCGGGCTCAGGGAATCGAGCCGGTCACCCCAGTAGTCGTTTTGGTCTTTGGGATGGACGAAGCTGCCGGTGGCGAGCTTCGCAGCGGACGGTGGCCGTCGGGCAAAGTGGTTTTTCTCCCGCGGTGAGTCCCGATCCAAATCGAGCAGGGGGATGGATTCACTAGGGGGAGACGAAGCTCCTGGTGAAGAGAGTGGAGAGGGGGAGGCTCTGGTGGCGCCGGAATGGCTGGGATAGTGGCGGCGGCTGTGGTTGCCGGAGGTGGGGAAGAAGACGTACCCGGGTCGATTGGCTGCCACGGGAGAACTAGGTGAGCATTTTGAGGCTGCGTGCGGGAACGGGACGTGCTTGGGGCCTCTTCTTATAGTGCAACGAGGTCGGTTTGCGGTGGCCGTGGATAAGTTCGCCGGCGAACCGCCTCCCTGTAGCGGCAGGGCGTCGTGGCGGCGACGTGAGCTAGAGGACACGCGAGAGGATGAGGCTGAGCTGTTCCAGGGGCAGGTGGCGAGCGGGAGAGGCTTGGGCGGTGCCGACCTGGCACAGACGCGCTGCGGATGCCGGCGTGCCGCCAAGGGGCTCTGACGGCGGTGCTGCAGGGCACCAGGGCTGATTGGCGTGATGCGGTGAGAGGGAGAGTGCGTGGCGTGGCTCTGTAGTGTGGGCAAAACCAGGGGCGCGAGGTGGCGGCTCGGGCGCGGCACGTGCAAAACGCGTGCTCTGCTCGTGATCAGAGCACGCACGGGACGTGCTCGACAAAATGCCAGGGCGTGCTAGAGGTCTTGGGTGAGGCTAGAAATTAGCAGACCTAGGTTAGGAGTAGGCTAGGAGTTTATTGGACAAGGTGGTTAGGCAAGGGAAGAAAGTTCATAATGCAAACTAAAACTCATGTCAAAACTGGTCATGGCCATAAAGTGTTTGACAGAATCACATGCACCTAGGCATTTCTTGGAGTGGTCAAATCTTCCAGAGTGTGGTCTCTTTAGATGAATGAGAGGGTGGTGAGGTCAGTTTGCCAAAAGAAGAAACTTGCTAGTGCAAGTTTTGCAAATCTTCAGATTTGGACAGAATGAACAGGGCATGATTGCAAGAGCTAGAATTTCTCCAATGAGTCCATCCTCTTGGACTTAAGGGTTTTGCAGGGTTGACTAGAAGCAGGAGGAAGCACAAGGTCACTAGAGCAAAAATAAATAGGGTTGCGATAGAAAACACAACACTACTAGGAAAAGGGCTATAGATGGAATTGACACTAATGGCGCACCAGACATGTAGTGCGCCATTAGTATATACTAATGGCGCACCACCTTCTGATGCACCATTAGTGTTGAAACTACTAATGGCGCACCCTGCCCACGGTGCGCCATTAGTACCAATTTTTTTTTGAACTAGTGCGCCTGTCCAAACATACTAATGGCGCACCAGCCAGAAGGTGCGCCACTAATGTTATTTTTTTATTATTGTTTTTATTCCTTTTTTTTGCAAAAGTACTAATGGCGCACTCGCACGCGGTGCACCATTACTAGTTCAAACTAGTAATGGCGCACCATGGCAGAGTGCGCCATTAGTCTGTTTTTTTTGCAAAACTACTAATGGCGCACCACCAGGGGGTGCGCCATTAGTAACCTGGATTACTAATGGCGCATTTGTTGCTGGTGCGCCATTAGTAAGTGGGCAGCAACAAGATATTTTGTACAGCCTCTCCTCCCACACTCACTTTCTCCCCACTTCATTCTCTCCACCGCCTCCTCCTTGTATCGGGTGCCTCCTCTTTTTCACCTCATTTCCACCATAGATTCATTCAAATTAAGTGGTTAAGTTACCTTGTTTTGCTAGGTAAGTAAGGGGGGAAGCTATATTTATGTTGTTCTCCCTACAACAATGTGCACATGCACTTTTTATGGCCTAGCTAGATCTATGTATGTTAGTGGTGTTGCATATGTTTGTGGTGTTGCATATGTGTTTGTGTTTGGAGGTGTACCGGTATTTGAAATGCGATAGTTGCCAATATTTTGCCGGAATGTTGATTCATTTCCGGACAGATACTACGGAAGGATCGAGGAGATCTGGGAGCTGAGCTACGCTGGAGAGAAGGTCCCGATGTTCCAAGAACGTCATAAAAGAAGACCGGTATTTCACCACCATGGTTATACCCGAAGCCAAATCCAAGACCGCGGGCGCAAACGTCACCGCGAAAAATGAGCCATGGGTACTGGCTTCCCAAGTGGACCAATGCTTCTTCATTACCGACCCGCCAAAGCCCAGTCGTGTTGTCGTGAGGAGAGGCAAAAGGAAGATCATCGGAATGGATGGAGTAGCCAATGAGCAAGACTTCGACAAGTACGGCGACCCGAGGATCGAACATGACGACGATGATGAAGTAGCAGCATACACCACAAGAAGAAGCAGGACCACCCTACCTAAAGGACGTCCGTTCCACAGAAGAACTCCATTTGCGAAAAAGAAGGGCAAGAAGATTGTGAACAGATA
>NC_041389.1:409150660-409157166 GCF_002162155.2 Triticum dicoccoides | reverse complement strand
TCCTCCTCTCCCCCTCTCCCCCTTGTACTTTTAGTGTAATTACTATGCATTTTTAGTGAAATTTACATTGTAATTGTTAGTGGAATTTACACTGTAAATGTTAGTGGGTTTACAGTGTACTTCTAGTGGATTTTTGCTCTGTATTTGCAAGTGGCATTTTTAGTGGAATTACTGTGTATTTCCATGCTTTTTACACTGTAATTATTAGTGTAATATATTGTTGCAATTAAATTTAGAAATGGCAGCTCTTGGTGGCTTGGTGTACCTGTATTTTCTCTCTGAAAATTCTCTAAACAAGCATTGCAATTTGATTTTGGCCCTGGTACATGTAGTAGTAGTAATGTTTGAGGGTTGCATGCTTCGGTGCTAAATTTGCATCAGCGGTTGACGTTTCTTGAGTGATTATAACTTATGGAATACGCTGTCTCAAACTATGGAACATGAGATCTGCGTTTAGGAGAAGCCAAGGTGGTTTCTTTTTGTTGTACACTCTAGTTTGATTCTTGTGTGCATCACACTGGTTCATAGTCTGGAACATTCAGTCTTGCTTGCTCTATGTTTGTTCGATGTCCAGGGGCCCAATTACAGTTAAGTTGTGGATACAACACCTATTTCACCAACAACAGAGAACACAGCAACACAATTAGGGCTCACAGTAAAGCAATTGCAGTTTCTTGCTAACAACAACACAATCACAGAGAACACAACAACACCTATTACTGAATTAATCTTGCACTGTCGTACTAACAGCCAACAGTATTTCTATGTAGTGAAGACTAAAGTTGCATCATCAGCAGCTTCATATAGAAGATAATGATTCCTGTTTTTTAGTCTACTGTAATTGTTTTTTAGCCCACAGCACTTTGCATTGTTTTGAGGTTTTGTACATCAGCTTTCTTGCTAATCCAGCCCACGCGGCTGCTGTACTACTTGTCAAGTGATGATGCTGCTGCTATCTGCGAGTTGTTGCTGCTAGTTGTGATTTTGTCAACGGTGCGAGCCAGCCGGCACCGAGTACGATCCGTGCTTAGGACGGGCCACCTTCACCGCAGGATATCTCGAGGAGGGTGCATGTGGCGGGTAGGGAGATGCTACCGAGAAATATGCTCAATGCTGCAACCGGTGCTATGCGGAGTCTGCATGACAGTGTTCTTGCTTTGGAGAAGCGGCGTCTCAGAGAGAAGGATGTGGCATACCCGGTTTTCGCGGCCAAGGTGCTAGAGGGCAAGGGCTTTGTGGATAACTCCATCGGGTGTACGATCGTCCTGTGTTTTGATGACATCCACGCTATGTTGAACCTTCATCCGCTGCACTACACCTTCGTTCGGCTATTTTCGCTGAGTATGGAGATGCGGATCATTCGCGATAAGACCCCGGACATCGTGATAGTCGACCCCTTCTACATGCGTGCCAAGATCTTGGGCAGCGCTGGGGACCGGCAAGTCGCGAGTTCTTACCTCGAAGGCGTCATTTTGGCAAACCAAGATAAGGATAACTTCCTCGTGCCTTACTTTCCCGAGTAAGTCCTCCCCTCAACCGGCCCGTAACATATGAATTCTTACATTTCGATCGTTTTTCTTTTAACATTCCGTGTTTTCTGCAGTGACACACGTTGCACGCTCATCCTCCTAAGCCCCAAATATTCCATGGCCACGTATTTCGACCCGGACCGTCAGTCGAACGTAGACTACACAAATGTCAAGAAGGTTCTTGATGATGTTCTCCCCGGCTACGCCAAATCTGGAGGCACCTTCACCAGGCCTATTCGTAAGTACGGCAAGCACGTGTTCTCCCACAATACGACGTTCTGCTGCGTCAAGCAGCCGCCTGGCGGTCAAAAGGGTGCCTACTACGCCATCCATCACATGCGGGCGATCGTACGGGACCATCATCAACTTCTGCTACCGAGTAAACTCAAAGATTGGGCAAAGAGCGTGTCGGCAATCCAGGACGCGAACCTCCGACAAGAATTCTTTCGCATCCAGTCAGAGTTTGCGGAAATCATCCATCGAGATGTCCTTCGTACCTCGGGGCAGTTCTACCTTAACAATCAACCGTCCAACAGTGACATCGACACAATGCTACAAATGCAGGCTGACAACGACCGTTATTTCATGACTCCCACGATAGACGTCGGCTTCATCCACGCTCCGGTCCCTTGAGTCGAGTCGAAAGCAGTGATGCTGTGTCTAGTTCTGAAACATCGATTGGCTCATGTTGTAATTAAACTTTAATGAACTTGTAGTATGTCTCTTTGGTTTTGAGAGTCGTTCAACTTAGATGTAATCGATGCTATTAATGTCTTGCTTTTCTCTTCCGATCGTTCTGTTGCATACTTATATATTGCTTATGTATTGTCTGTGAATTGGTACTAACGTTTCATTTGGCTAGTGCATAGCGATGCCGACGTATGTCGTGTACAAGGGTAAGGTTCCCGGAGTCTACGATGACTGGGAGGAGTGTCGGAGACAGGTTCACCGATTCAGTGGTAAGAGTTACAAAGGGTACACCACTAGGGCCGAGGCCGAATCTAGATACGCCCGCTATCTAGCGGGAGAGGGGAGGGAGCGCTGGAGGAACCGGATGAAGACGAGTTTCATCGTGATGATGCTCATCGTGATGACAGCAGCTCTCTTCTATGTGATGGTAGTTTAGATGATCGATATCGACTTGTAATGTGAAGACAAACTCGCTACTCGCGGTCCCGAGACTTGTAATATAATGTTCTATCTTTGTTCGGTCTTTTCAATTCGGAGACTAATATGATGAATTGTATTCGGAGACTAATATGATGAATTGTATTCAAAGACTAATCTTCTATTGTATTCGATGAATCTGTTGTTGATGTGTGCTGTCTATATTTTGTCAAATTATATATTTTGTAACCTGTGCAAAAAACAGAAAATAAAAAACAAAAAAAACCTAATATTCATACTAATGGCGCATCACATGACAGTGCGCCATTAGTATGACAGTGCATACTAATGGCGCATCACTGGGTAGTGCGCCATTAGTATGCCGCGGTTACTAATGGCGCATCCAGTGGTGGTGCGCCATTAGTATGCCAAAGCACCTGGGTATACATGGCCCCTGGGAGGCATACTAATGGCGCACCCTGGCCTATACTAATGGCGCATCTGCGGTGCGCCATGAGTATACCAGATACTAATGGCGCACCAGGTGGTGCTCCATTAGTAAAAATTACTAGTGGCGTGCTATTAATGGCGCACCACAGATGCGCCATTAATGGCCATACTAGGTGCGCCATTAGTAGGGGTTTTTCTAGTAGTGCAAGGCTGGACCAGAATGAAAAAGAGGTTGTTTCACTCAATTTTTCCAAAGGACAACACTAGGTTTATGCACAAAGTTAATTAATATACTCCTGTTGACATCCCAAAATTTTGGTAGAAGTTTTAAAGAAATATTTAAATAGGTTGTAGTGCAAAACTGTCCACTGGACCAGATTTGAAAACTTGGTGTAGAACTCAAAATATCCAAGGAATGAAATATATTTTTGCATAAAAGTGTTTTAAAAGCATCACATGACATCTCCAAATTTTGGTGGAATTTTTGAATGAATTTATCAAAGGGTTGCAGTGCAAAAGAGGCCCTGAAGCTTAAAAAAATCATTTTTACAGAAATAAGGCATCAGGGAAAAATAATTATGCAAATAATCCCACTGATAAAAGAATTGTTTTACTTGAGAGGAAACATGAGTCCAACAATAATTGAAAAGTTTTCACTTGGGGTAAAAACTCCATAATAATAAAGAAAAGAGTGGTTCTGAAATCAGAAGGAAATACAGAAAATAAAAGTTTTAGTTTCTAGGCAATATTTTAATTAATAAAACAAGATTAAAATTTTGGGGTGTCACAAGTACGAAGAAAGAGATAGAGAGAAGTAAGAAAATACACTTATAGCCAACCTTATAGCTAACCTTGTTGTAGTGTGAGTGACTAAGTGATGACTATGTATGACATGCCAACATCAGATAGCCTAACGCGCCGTGTTAAATCTCCAAGGGTGCGACCGCGCGAGTGACGCGACGGTCGTGGTAGGCGCGACCATGATACAGGCTGTTGGCAGCCCTTGGATCTGAGATCAAATGGTCGTATGCTAAGTTGCTGAAAATTTGCAGAATAACCCTCCAGGATAGGATATTCACCCATAGGTCTAAAATCACGCCATGAAACCGTTCAAACTCAAATCCAAGGGCTCTCGGAAGCCCGTATCATGGGAGAATGGAAAGCCACTACCCTGTCGTTCGCACGCTGGCAGTTCGCTCCTACTCGTCCCCGCACGTCCTTTAATATTATGGTGGTTTGGTCCTAGTCATCCCGTCCTTTCACATTACAGAAGTTCCACTAATCCTAACCCTCCTCCCAAATCCATGGCGTCCCAAATCTCTATGATCGGTGGTGAGTACAAGGTTAGAACCGTCACCAGTGATGAGTTCGACGTCATCCAGACTTGTTCTTCCGTGACGGTGAAAGGATGCCTTTCTCGCTTCAGATGCATGTTCATAAACTCAGATGATGAGTGGGTCATTGGGCTAGATGTTGAGTACACCATAGTCCTGGGATGAGAGGAGGATCTAAAGGACAAAGAGAGGAAGAAGCCTGCCATGATCCAGGTTTGCGTGCATGACTTATGCTTGGTCTACCACGTATGCCATGCCGACGTTGAATGCCTAGATTTTAAGAACTTCCTCAAGAGCAACCTAGTCAAATTCGTTACTGTAGACTTTACGAACGACAAAGAAGTCCTGGGTCGGATAGGCCTCGTTATAGGAAACCCCTTCGACCTCCAGAAGAATAGGCTGCTGTCCTCCGGTGGCCAGCCTTCAATGTTGACCCTGGCAGGAGCCATGGTTCATCCTTCGTACAGTAAACTGGAGAAACCTCAATACACATTTCATCGTTATGCATGGTAGTGGAATGTACTATATATAGACCACATCCACTATGCTGCAATGGATATCTACCTTTGTTTCAATATCTATAAGGGTTGGATGAAGAGCAAGAGCCAAGTGTGCGGTTCAAGCAAAGAAGTATCAGCCAAGAGGAATAGGGACAAGGACGAAGTCGAGGATGTGGATGAGGACTCCGAGTAAGGTGGCTGTGTCATTGCTCATGGTGGTTCTAATGCAGTGTCTACCAGATTAGTTGCATTGTTTAATTTCAGGTGTGCTTAGTTTAATTTGAGGGGTGTGTTGTGCTGAGCCCCCAGCAGAACTATGTTATGTTACTTTTCGTTACTTTAAATCTTCAATATGTACATACTAGTATTTCTTACATTTCATCTTTTAGTTGGTATAGTACTACCACTCGTTTCTTCACATTATATACGTACAATATATATGGCCAACATCATATAGCCAGCAGTTTAGTTGTCAAAGAATTTCAGGGTGCTTAGTTTTGTCAAAGAATTCCAGGATGCTTAGTTTTCTTTGAGGGATTGGTTGTGCTGGACACCAGTATTGTGACTAGCCTTTTTAATAGTACTATATGCATAATTTGGCGACTAGCGCTCTCTATATGTACCAACTTTTTTTTAATTTCAAGTTTTGCTCCATGGCGCAATCCATCGATACTACTACTGTACAAAAGTATACATTTTTTAAAAGGCTAGAGGGCGGGGCAGTGTAGCTTGGTCGGTTTCACAAGAGGCGAGGGCCTTTGTGATTTGACAGCTCATTACTGCTGGAAGGCGGGGCCTTGTGATTTGACTGCTCGTATAAATGTGCCGATGACCCGAGGAGGAGTAAAGAACCGTGCGATATACTCAAGTTTTCCACAGGAGTAGTACTACGACGGAGGAGCACGAAACACGACAGCCCTGTGCCATATGGCGATAAAAAATGATATAATTTGCTAGTCATCTCATTGTTAGCATTGTTCTATTCATTCCCTAAAAAAAGCATTGTTCTATTCATGCCTCGCAAAGAACATGACACGTGCGGCGAAACACCCGAAGAAAAAGATGAAACACAGGAGCAAAAGAAGAAGGAACATTATCACCCCAAATGATCTAATTCACCGTGGAGTCGTAACTGCTTATTCATCGCCTCCACGACCTCCATCTCCTCTGCCATCTTCTTCATTCTGTCCATGACGCGGGATTTCTTGACGCGAGCCTTCATCATTTGTTCCACAGCCGCATTATGTACCTTGACAGCAGTCGGGTGCTTGATGCTGAGCTTCGCCAACTCCTCCTTCTGTTCCATGACGAGGGCCTGCAGCATCTGCATCGAGGAACTACTATTCTCATGCAGCTTCTTCCAGCCCGCATTCTTTTATATGTGAATTATATCATGCCATCATTTTTTTATTTCATGTTAAATTTGTCAACAATTTTAGTACATTCAATTACTCTTCCTGTGCATCAGCCATTCGGCACGGTCATGGAAAAATCTGGAGTGGAAACAATGTCTTCAGAGCAGACAATGCTATCTGACGAAGCACATGTCTTGCTAGTTACCGATAGCTCCTCAGATGAGGATTCAG
>NC_041389.1:409037205-409150208 GCF_002162155.2 Triticum dicoccoides | reverse complement strand
ACTTGGCAGGGTTATGTTGCTCATATCGTGTGTATGGTATCTTGCATTGCTACGTCATTTGCTTAGTTTAGACATGTTTTGTGTGAATGCCACCTATTTAGTGTCTAATTACCATATATGTGAAGTATGCAATGCCATCTTGTTGCAAGACATTATATATGTGAATTATGCAATGTTATCTTGGTGCAAGGCATTATGTATGTGTCTTATGCAATGCCATGCTGTTTAGGCAAGCGTCATATATGTTAATTATATCATGTCGTCCTTTTTTTGTATTTCTCATTGCTTTGGTCGACAATGTTTGTATATTCAACTGCTCTTCCTGTGCATCGGCCATTTGAATTGGTGATGGAGAAATCTGGAGTGAAAACAAAGTCTTCAGAGCAGACAATGCTACCTGTTGAAGGAGATATCTTGCTGGTTGCAGATAGCTCTTCAGAGGAGGATGCAGAGGCAGATGACCAATCCTATTATCCCCCTGAGGTGTATGCTCAAACTTGGCAGGGTTATATTACTCATATCATGCATATGTTGTATTGCAATGCTTAGTTTTTACATCATCTACACAATATTGAATGCCATCTCCTTAGTTGACACATCGTATCTGCGATTGCCCTATGCTCACTTCCTTAGTATATAAATCATATATTTGAATTATGTCATGCCATGATGTTTACATAGATCGCATGTATCTGAATTATGGCATGCCAACCCATTTTCTAAATACATAATATAGTTATATCATCTCATCCTGTTTACATAGTCATCATATTTTAAATTATGTCATTCTATACGTGAATTATATCATGCCATCATGTTTCCATCGACGGTTTGTTTGTGATTTATGGCATGCCAACAACTTTAATAGACACATCGTATAGTTATATCATGTCATCCTGTTTACATAGTCATCATATTTTGAAGTATGTCATTCTATCATGTTTAGTTAGCCCTGATACATGTGAAATTGTGTCATGCTATCCTGTTTAATTAGCCATCATATATGTGAAATTATGTCCTGCTATTCTGTTTGGTTAGACAACATAAATGTGAATTATTTCATGCCCTATTTTCTTCCCTACTATCCATTGCACCTGTCTATCTTACAATGTCTGTACATTCAATTAGTTTTCTTGTTTATCAGCCATTTCAATTGGAGGGAGTGATGGCAGTATCTGTGGGAGTAAAAACACGGCCTTCAGAAAAGATCGTGCTACCTGTCGATGCAGATAGAACCACGGTTGTACTTGCCCAAGAACCAGCCCCACCACACATAACCCTGACTCATGCATATTGTACCCCTACCCAGTTGGACAGAGAACCAGGTACACGCCTTCTAACTCCAACCCCAGCAGATAGTAACCCAGTTCCCGTTGACACAACACCGTCTCCAACGCAGAGCACCCAAACACGAGCAGTTAGTAAGGCAACTGCAGTGCCCAAAGCACGAGGACCACCACTCCGAACCCAAGTCAACGCTTAAAGCAGAAGAAGAATTGTTCTCAAGTCAGGTTCCATACCTATGGTTCATACTACTTTGCTCTTGCATCATTGTATTTACTCATACCAACTAATTTCAAATTTGAAGGATGCAATTGAAACTCCAATGGCGCAACAGGTATGTTTTAAACCTATTTCTTTAACGTGTTTGGCTGTTTGCTGTTGTAACTTGCTCTATGTTGATTTCAGTTCCAATTGAATAAATAGTTATGTTCACATGCCATGCACATTACAAGTGTTGTTATTGCTGTGTAGTTTCCCACACTTATATTCTGTCTATGCTTCTTTGTCTTAAATAGATATGATTCGAACTGTATCTATCTTGATTTGGCAACATAAACTAGAATGATATAGACCATACAGTGACCATACTACATAGATATATGTTTGTTTCATGTTGTTATCCTGTCCACCTTACTACTAAACTGGTTTACCAAAATGAGTTTCATATACTACATTGTAAACATGTGATATGTTTTTTTGTTTCTCTTTTAGAACGCGGATAAAATATTGGAGAAGAGTACCCCATTATGCAATGGTAAAGGAAGTAATCCAGATAAGGTTCAAGATAGTGACACATCCCTGTTGGTCTCCCAGAAAGCTGATAAAAACTATAGTGAAGACACTGAGACAACCCCAAAGTCCTGTCTTGATGTAGTGTTCGAGTTACTAGCTACTACTGCTGGCACGAGCTCTTTGAACTTGTTGCCTGAATCAGTTCAGCTTCTTAAAACTCAAGTTCAAGTTGAAAGACATCGACCAGATGTTGTGCGACAGGAAGCCGAAGGACTGAGGAAGTCCCTGCATAATTCAGATGCATACTTTCTGGTGCAACAGCAAGTGCTGGAGGACTTAAGCGCCAAACAAGAGAAAGTTAATAAGCTTGATAAGCATCTTGCCAGCATTATGGGTACCCAGGATATTGTTTCTTGAGCTCTTATGAAGTGGTTTCAGTTCTGGACTTGTTTTGCTGCGGCGTTTATATGCTGCTGTGTTCCCTATATTTGCACTGGTGGCGAACTTTGATGCCAAGTGGATGTAATATGTGTAATAGCTGTGTAGCCTAGCGTAAGTTGCTTGCTTATTTATTTCCTTATTGTCTTGTTTATTTCTTTGCTTGTAGTCAGTGCAGTTCTTTTTCCGCGGTTTGCTAGTGGCCGCAATAACCTATTTTATAAAACTAGGCCACAATAACCATGGGCTACATATTTACTTTAGTTACCATTTCCCTTCTTCGGGCCGTAGAAACAATGGTCCTTCTACGTGTCATAGAAACAATGGGCCTTATATGGGTCATAGACACAATGGCCCTTCTACGGGCTGTATCATCAATGGGCCTTGTACGGGTCGTATGATCGGTTGGCCAAACATGGGCCAATAACAGACCACATTATGGCTGTAAACGGGCTAGAGTTGGAATCGTCTGTTCATGGGTCGACCATAACGGGCTGTCGTTAATTGGCCATATTTGATGACGCTGTGAAAACGGCCGAATGTATTAACGGGCCACAAACGGGACGACTGTAACCTAGGGCTGAATTTAGCCCACAAGCAGAAAATGACAGTAACGTGCCGTAAGTAAACAAATGTTGGAAATGAGCCCAAGAATAAATGGGCTCTGAGAAGGCCGAAAGATAACATGGGCTGGAAACGGCCCAACGAAATAACGAGCCGTTAATAGGTATAAAGTGATACACTGTTCATTACGGGCCAGTTTCACCATGGGCCGTTAATGGGTATAAAGTGATACACTGTTCATTGCGGGCCAGTTTCACCATTGGCCGTTGATGGGCCAAGAGTTACAAAGGGCCTCATATGGGCCAAAAGACGTCATGGGCCATACATGGGCCAGAAGTGAAAATGGGCTGGAATCATATTGGATGCCCAGATGACACTACTGGGCCTAATTCAGATAGGGCGTAACGGGCCTTGGGTTAGCGGTCTGTAAATGGGCTATATGCGAACATGCCGTTAACAGGCTTCCCATGGCCCGGCCCGCCACCTTTTGACCAAGTCAAACGGGTCGGCCTTTCCACCGGAATGGGCCTCTGTTGGGCCGTGCCACGTGTCGACGTATCATAGGCGCCTTCTGCCCAATGTGTGGATGACATCTGTCCCAACGATGAGCCAACACGTGTTTCCTCCAGCCAATGATGATTTTACACGTGGAAAATCCCCATTGGTCCGGGCTATTAACGGGTTATCGGATCCAAAACCCGACCCGATAGCTTAACGGCATTCCGTTACGATGGATGCCACATGTCGGTCACCCTTAACGGAAGCACTTCTGTGACGCGCGATTTATCATCATGGAAGTGGACACTTCCGTGATGATAATTTTGGTAATGTCATGGAACACTTCTACTATAGCACAGGTATGACTATCTTGGTTCTGTCATAAAATCGTCATGGATGTACATGCATGACAGAAAATACGACCTAGTGTGACAAACACGTATCATCACGGAAGTGTATTTTTTTTGTAGTGCCCCACCCCTAGGGTTTCCAACCATACGCGCCTTGGTCCCTTGGCGGCGGGGGGGAGGGGGGTGCACCATCAAACTAAGGGGCTAGTCTCCACCCATATTCAGCCCACTAAGTCCTCCGGGGAAGGTGGCCCTACCCGGTGGACCCCCGGACACCTTTCGGTAGTACTGGTATAATACCGATACCCCTGAAACTGAAATTCCCATATATAAATCTTCACCTCCGAACCATTACAGAACTCCTCGTGACGTCCGGGATCACATCCGAGGATCTTAACAACTTTCGGTAACCACATACAATTCCATTACAACTCTAGCGTCACCGAACCTTAAGTGTGTAGACCCTACGGGTTCGGGAACCATGCAGACATGACCGAGATACCTCTCCGGCCAATAACCAATAGCGGGATATGTATACCCATATTGGCTCCCACATGTTCCATGATGATCTCATCGGATGAACCATGATTTCGGCGATTCAATTAATCCCGTATACAATTCCCTTTGTCCATCGGTATGTTACTTGCCCGAGATTCGATCATCGGTATACCCATACCTCGTTCAATCTCGTTACCGGAAACTCTCTTTACTCGTTCTATAACTCATGATCCCGTGGGTAACTCCTTAGCCACATTGAGCTCATTATTATGATGCATTACCAAGTGGGCCCAGAGATACGTCTCCGTCATACGGAGTGACAAATCCCAGTCTTGATTCATGCCAACCCAACAGACACTTTCGGAGATACCTGTAGTGCACCTTTATAGTCACCTAGTTACGTTGTGACGTTTGATACACCCCAAGCATTCCTACGGCATTCGGGAGTTGCATAATCTCATGGTCTAAGGAAAGATACTTGACATTAGAAAAGCTCTAGCAAGCGAACTACAAGATCATGTGCTATGCTTAGGATTGGGTATGGTCCATCACATCATTCTCCTAATGATGTGATCCCGTTATCAATGACATCCAATGTCCATGGTCAGGAAACCACAACCATCTATTGATCAACGAGCTAGTCAACTAGAGGCTTACTAGGGACATGTTGTGGCCTATGTATTCACACATGTATTATGGTTTCCGGTAGTACAATTATAGCATGAACAATAGACAATTATCATGAACAAGGAAATATAATAATAACTATTTTATTATTGCCTCTAGGTCATATTTCCAACAGATATGTGTCGGTTAAAATTGTATAGTTTGGGTACGATGACCTGCGTACCTCTAGTTAATTAGTTTGCTTACGATGAAATTGCATTCATTATTTATATGTTTACTATATGTTGCATCTAGTTGCTAGCTCTTTCTTTTTCGTGTTGCTCAAGTATATTTTGTTGCATATATGATTGTACATTCTCTTAATGAAGATGCATCTCCAACAAGTACCTAGATTCAAGATGGCGAAGAAGCAGTGGTATGTCATGTACAAAGGGAAGATTGCGGGAGTGTACAATGAGTGACCTGAGTGTCAGGCGCAAGTGGAGGGGGTCTCGGGCACCATCCATAAAGGCTTCAAAAGCAGACAAGAAGCAGATGCTAGTTACTTCAGGTTCATGCGAGCGCGAGAGAGGACTCATAACCGCCGCCTCATGTACTGCATAGTTCCTCTCTCACTCATAGTGACAGTTCTTCTTGCATATATCGTTGTTTAGATGGATGATGATGTAGTTGCAAGTATTCGAGAATTGTATCACTATTTTCAAGAAGATGATGAGAGACAACTTTATGTTGGATGATGATTATGATGATGACATGATTTGATGAGACTATTTGTATGTATATGATATGATTACATTTGTATGTGTATGATGATGACATTTGTATGTGCTAAAGATTGTTGTATAAATCTTGTTCAAATACAAAACAAATATGCAGAAAAAAACTAGAAACTAATAAAATTAGCAGTAGCGAGGGGAGTAAAGTTAGCAGCAACGCGCCCTTACCATTAGCGCGGTTTAATATAAAGCACCACAGCTATTATCAGTAGCGCGCTGCTACAATGCTCACTACTGCTACGCATGTATAGCGGTAGGGCGGTCCAACACATGCTAATGCTACAGCTTAGCTGTAGTGCCGTATCAGTAGCGCGGGAGCCCGCGCTACTGATATACCTAATACCCGCGCTACTGCTACGGTTTTCCCTAGTAGTGATACTTCGCTAAGCACGAAGGGATATTAAACAATGTATGAGTTGAAAAGTTACTTTCACAGAAGGTGGGCATGGGTTGCTAATCCTCTGTTCCTTGTTTTGTTCTTCGCTCTCCTCGTCATCTCTTTCATCAAATGAGCTCACAGTGTCATCAATTTATTCTTGGATTCCTGCAAAATATTAGTCTCTTCTTGCACAACAGAGACTTTCTCAATAAACTCATTAATATCAACATTATATTCATAATTCTCTTAGAAATATTTCAGTATAGCATAATTTTCAGGTCTGTAAATAGCATCATCAATATTTTCACATTTTTCAAACAACAATTCAATTCCATAAGCACCCTTAAAAGAAACAAATTCTTCTATTTGTTCCACATTATAATAATCATATATACCATTAGCATAAGAAGCCAAGGTTTCATTAAGGACAGTAAAACCGAGCCTAGAGCGAGCCCACTCAGCGATTTGAGTTTCTATCTGTTCGTTTTCATGATCTGAACGTTTTCAGCCGTTGGATCTGCTGTGTAGAACCATCAATCCCGCACTAGCGCAGCTGTCCAATGGGCTGCTACTCCGGTGGCCGAAAGGAAGCCCTCTGGTAAAGTGGGCCTTTTCCTCAGCCCAATTAGCAACGAGCGTGCGAGAGACGAAGAGAGGCCGACCGATCCATCACTATGAAGGGGTGACCCAATGCAGACTGTCATGGAGAGGGGCGACCTTTCTTTGTTCTCTTTCTCTTCACCGGCAAATCTGACACGCCGCCGCCTCCTCCTCCATCCTCATTCCTCTACAACATGGGGATCCCTCTTCCCCCTAAGATATCTACATGACGTTGATACGTCTCCAACGTATCTATAATTTGTGAAGCATTCATGCTATTTTATTATCTATTTTGGATGATTATGGGCTTTATTATACACTTTTATATTACTTTTGGGACTAACCTATTAACTGGAGGCCCAGCCCATATTGCTGTTTTATTGCCTGTTTTAGTATTTCGAAGAAAGGGAATATCAAACGGAGTCCAAACGGAATGAAACCTTCGGGAGCGTGATTTTTGGAAAGGATATGATCCGGGAGACTTGGAGTTCAAGCCAAGGAAGGTTGGAGGAATCCAGGAGATAGGAGGGCGCGCCCACCCCCCTAGGCACGCCCCTGTCTCCTAGGCCCCTCGAGCACCCCCCGACCAACTTCTTTCGCCTATATAAGTCCACGTACCCTAAAAACAACGACAACGAAGATAGATCGGGAGTTCCGCCGCAGTAAGCCTCTGTAGCCACCAAAAACCTCTCGGGAGCCCGTTCCGGCACCCTGCCGGAGGGGGGGATCCCTCACCGGTGGCCATCTTCATCATCCCGGCGCTATCCATGACGAGGAGGGAGTAGTTCACCCTCGAGGCTGAGGGTATGTACCAGTAGCTATGTGTTTGATCTCTCTCTCTCGTGTTCTCTCTCGTGTTCCCTCTATGGCACGATCTTGATGTATCCCGAGCTTTGCTATTATAGTTGGATCTTATGATGTTTCTCCCCCTCTACTCTCTTGTAATGGATTGAGTTTTCCCTTTGAAGTTATCTTATCGGATTGAGTGTTTAATGATTTGAGAACACTTGATGTATGTCTTGCCGTGCTTATCTGTGGTGACAATGGGATATCATGTGCCACTTGATGTATGTTTTGGTGACGAACTTGCGGGTTCCGCCCATGAACCTATGCATAGGGGTTGGCCCATGTTTTCGTCTTGACTCTCCGGTAGAAACTTTGGGGCACTCTTTGAAGTACTTTGTGTTGGTTGAATAGATGAATCTAAGATTGTGTGATGCTTATCGTATAATCATGCCCACGGATACATGAGGTGACAATGGAGTATCTAGGTGACATTAGGGTTTTGGTTGATTTGTGTCTTAAGGTGTTATTCTAGTATGAACTCTATGATAGATTGAGCAAAAAGAATAGCTTCATATTATTTTACTACAAACTCTTGAATAGATAGAACAGAAAGGATAAATTTGAGGTGGTTCGTACCTACCATAATCTCTTTGTTTGTTCTCCGCTATTTGTGGCTTTGGAGTGACTCTTTGTTGCATGTTGAGGGATTGTTATATGATCTATCTATGTTATTGTTGTTGAGAGAACTTGCACTAGTGAAAGTATGAACCCTAGGCCTTGTTTCCTAGCATTGCAATACCATTTACGCTCACTTTTATCATTAGTTACCTTACTATTTTTATAATTTCACATTACAAATACCTTTATCTACCATCCATATTGCACTTGTATCACCATCTCTTCGCCGAACTAGTGCACCTATACAATTTACCATTGTATTGGGTGTGTTGGGGACACAAGAGACTCTTTGTTATTTGGTTGCAGGGTTGCTTGAGAGAGACCATCTTCATCCTACTCCTCCCATGGGTTGATAAACCTTAGGTCATCCACTTGAGGGAAATTTCCTACTGTCCTACAAACCTCTGCACTTGGAGGCCCAACAACGTCTACAAGAAGAAGGTTGTGTAGTAGACATCAGGCTCTTTTCTGGCGCCGTTGCCGGGCAGGTGTGTGCTTGAAGGTATATCTTTAGATCTTGCAATCGAATCTTTTTATTTCTTGTTTTATCACTAGTTTAGTCTATAAAATAAAATTAAAAAATGGAATTGAGTTTGTCTCATACGCTTCATCTTTTTAATATCTTTCGTAAGAATGATGGTAAGGAAAATTGTGCTCAAGTGCTAGAAGCAGAAATCTATAAAATGTTTTGCACTAAATCTTTGAATGATGAGCATGGATGCAATGTTGTTAGTATGAACTCTTTGAATATCCATAGTACTAATGATGATTTCTCTAGTCATGATGAAAATATCTCCTATAAGCATGTCAATTTTTGTGGAGTTGATTGGGTTTGCAAGTATTCACAAAATAGGGAAAATAGATATTGCAAGAGGCATAAGCATTTGGAAGTTAAACTGTTGCAAGAAAGCCATGTTTGTGCTAAAAAATTAAATATTTTTCGTGCTCCTTGTGAACTTTGCAATGAACATGGTCATTTAAATCTCCAATGCAAATTGTTTCATGATCGAATCGTGTCCAAAAATTTTGATAACTTGATTACCCTTGAGCATCATAAAGAGCTTAGTCTTCTTTTGGGGTATGAAGAAATGAAACACATAACCGAGGGTATTCCAAAATTTAATCTTGATAGATTTCCTTATTTTGATCTAGAGGAAATTTATATGTATTGTGCGGTGAATTGCATTGAAAATCCTTATATTGCCAATTACCTAAAGAAAAGAAAGCAAATGGAATATGAAGAGAATACTAATGAAAGGGAAGAGACTTCCCAATACCCTCCTATTATTTCTTATGATGAATCAGGTAACGAGGAGGAATTTTCTATTGAACTAATCTCATCAATAAGGAGCTCAAAGAAGAGAGATGAACCCACACATAATGTGAAGAAGAAAAGGAAAAGAAGGAGAAACAAAGGTAAAAAGGTATCTCTCTGAAATGAAGTTGCTCCTACTACTCATTGTGATGATGATAATTGCTATACTATTTGTGCTATCCATACTATTAATGATGAGAGTGATTATGCTTATGATATGAAAAGGACCAAGCTTGGGGAATCTATGTTTGATGAGGATGACATATTTGAGAATATATTTCTGAAATTAATGTTTGTCCCAAGCTTGGGGATGCTATGTTTAATGAAGATGATATTTTTAGCATCCCAAGTTTTGATATGCAAAGTTGTTATCATGATAGCATGCCTCTTACCTATGATGATTATATTGATGAAAGTGGGTTTGGAAGAGTGTCAAATTTAGGAAGTAGTGATCCCACTATTTTGGATGATGTTGAATCTTATTGTGATGAATATGAAAGTGGATTTGGAAGAGTGTCAACTTTATTTAGTGATGATTCCACTATCTTGGAAGAGGTTTCAATCGATTATGATGATAACAAAGTTGCTACTTATGATGATTATTGTGATGAAACTTATGCTATGAAAAGTAGTGATGATTATATTTATAAAACTTGTCATGATTATGATTACCCTGTCTCTGAACATTACTCTTTTAATGTGGAAACAATTTATAGTATTCAAGTCTCTTATGATACTCCCACCATTCCGAATGAGAAGAATTTTGCTTATGTGGAGAGTAGTAAATTTTCTATGCTTGTAGATCATGAAAAGAATGCTTTAGGTGCTGGTTATATTGTTGAATTCATTCATGATGCTACTGAAAATTATTATGAGGTAGGAATATATGCTTGTAGGAATTGGAATAATATCAAGTTTCCTCTCTATGTGTTGAAAGTTTTGAAGCTATGCTTGTTGTACCTTCCTATGCTAGTTGATTATTGTTCCCATAAGTTGTTTCCTCAAAAAATCCTTATGCATAGGAAGTGGGTTATACTTAAATGTGATAGTCATATTCTTCATGATGCTCTCTTTATGTTTCAATTCTTATCTTTTATGTGAGCATCATTGAAATCATCATGCCTAGCTAGGGGCGTTAAACGGTAGCGCTTGTTGGGAGGCAACCCAACTTTATTTTTGTTTCTTACTTTTTATTCCTGTTTAGTACTAAATAATTTATATAGACTCTGGTTATATGTGGTTTCATGTTTTAATTAGTGTTGGTGCCAAGTAGAACCTTTGGGAAGACTTCGGTGAAGTCTTTATGATCATGCTGTAAAAAACAGAAACTTTAGCGCTCACGAGATTAGCTGCCATTTTTCACTGACTAGTGCTTTTAGGTTGGTTCATTTTTCATATGATTAATAGACAAATTCCTAAGGTCTACCAATTTATTTCATAATTTTTGAGGTTCCATAAGTATACGTTTGATTCAGATTACTCCAGACTGTTATGTTTTTGACAGATTCTGTTTTCATTGTGTTGTTTGCTTATTTTGATGAATCTATGGCTAGTATGTAAGGGTATGAACCATAGAGAAGTTAGAATACAGTAGTTTTAACACCAATATGAATTTATAATGAGTTCATTACAGTACCTCAAAGTGGTGATTTATTTTCTTATACTAACGGAGCTTACGAGTTTTGTTTTGAGTTTTGTGTGGTTGAAGTTTTCAAGTTTTGGGTAAAGATTCGATGGACTATGGAATAAGGAGTGGTAAGAGCCTAAGCTTGGGAATGGCCAAGGCACCCCTAGTTAATATCCAAGTACAACCAAGCAACTAAGCTTGGGGATGCCCCGGAAGGCATCCCCTGTTTCGTCCTCGTCCATCGGTAACTTTACTTGGAGCTATATTTTTATTCACCACATGATGTGTGTTTTGCTTGGAGCGTCGTTATATTTTGTTAGTATTTTCTTTCTGTTATTTAGAATAATGTTTTTCATCTATATTTTGAATAAAAATGTCAAGGATAGCCTTTACCATGCTTATTTTGCTAGTATACATGTTGCTGTTTCAAAACAGAAAGTTTACCGCTGTTGCAAAAAATCCCTAGAAAAGTCAGAGAGTGATATAATGTTGAATCTTTTGCATATTGAGCTATTATAAATCATCTACAGTTTAATATTTTTCTTATAATTTTTGGAGTTAAGGGAGTATGATGAATCTTGCATTCTTTACAGACTATACTGTTTTGGCAGATTGCTGTTATGTTTGCATTGTTTGCATATGCTTGCTTGTTTAATGATTCAATTTGAGTATAGGAGTATTAAATATGCAGAGACATTTAGTATTCAATGTTCAAAAATAATTTTAGTGATGTGTTACATTAGAAAATGATAAGGTTTTGCATTGGTTTATACTAACCTATCTCACGAGTTCTTGTTGAGTTTGTTGTGAATGGAGCT
Source organism: Triticum dicoccoides (assembly GCF_002162155.2). Lineage (NCBI taxonomy): Eukaryota > Viridiplantae > Streptophyta > Magnoliopsida > Poales > Poaceae > Triticum > Triticum dicoccoides. The sequence continues at coordinate 409,138,238 of NC_041389.1, read as the reverse complement.
TCTGGTAAAAAGAGAAACCAGGATATGAAAGGAATTAAGGAGACATAAAAGATCAGGCTTGGGGATGCCCAAGGCACCCCATGATAATATTTCAAGGAGTCTCAAGCATCTAAGATTGGGGATGCCCCGATAGGCATCCCACCTTTCTTCTTCAACAACTATCCGTTAGTATCGGTTGAGCCTAAGTTTTTGCTTCTTCACATGAGTTGTGCTATCCTTGCAATGTAATTTTATTTTGTTTTACTTGCTGTTTGAATACAATACCAAGATCTGAAATTCTTAAATGGGAGAGAATCTTCACATAGTTACATAATTATTTAACTACACATTGTTCTTCACTTATATCTTGTTGGAGTAGTTTGTCATTTACTTGTCTGCTTCACTTATATCCTATGAGTAAATGGTTGAATGAGTTTAATGTCATAAATCGGAAATTATATATGACTCATTTTCTTATCCCATGGGAATTAATGACTTCACATCTAAGAAGTAGAGGTTGTAAATTTATTGAAGGTTAGCAAGCATTGTATTGGTCATTTGAACAATTCATTAAAGAATATTGAAGGAAGAGAGATTTCACATATAAATATATTATCATGGACATATTTTAAAATTGTGAGCACTCATTAAGTATGACATGCTAAAGAGTTGAGGTTGGACAAGGAAGACAGTGTAATGGGTTATGTTTTCTCACATCTGAGTTAAAGTATATTGTCATGGATCATTCAAACATGTTGACATTGCGTTTCCCCCTCATGCTAGCCAAAATCCCTTGCACCAAGTAGAGATACTACTTGTGCTTCCAAATATCCTTAAACATAGTTTTTGCCATGAGAGTCCACCATACCTACCTATGGATTGAGTAAGATCCTTCAAGTAAGTTGTCATCGGTGCAAGCAATAAAAATTGCTCTCTAAATATGCATGACTTATTAGTGTCGAGAAAATAAGCTTTGTACGATCTTGTTATGGAAGCAATAAAATCGACGGACTGCATAATAAAGGTCCATATACAAGGGGAAATATAAAGTGACGTTCTTTCACATTAAGATTTTGTGTATCCAACCATAAAAGCGCATGGCAACCTCTACTTCCCTCTGTGAAGGGTCTATCTTTTACTTTATGTCTTTTACTTTATGCAAGAGTCAAGGCGATCTTCACCTTTCCCTTTTTCAATTTATCCTTTGGCTAGCACTTTGTGTTGGGGTGATCTTGGTATATATATCCAATTGGATGTAAGTTAGCATGAACTATTATTGTTGACATCACCCAAAGGTGAATACGTTTGGAGGCAACATTATAAGCCCCTATCTTTCTCTGTGTCTGATTAAAACTCCATAACCACAAGTATTGCGTGAGTGTTAGAAATTGTAGAAGACTATATGATAGTTGAGTATGTGAAGTTTGCTAAATCAAAGCTCTGACATCGACCCTTCCTGAAAATAAGATGAATTGCAATTGTTTGATGACTAAGAATGAGGTTTGCTAGTTTTCAAGAAAGTTTATGGTCTATGCTTTAACATGTGAATAGCTTGTTACTTGATCATGAAAATTTTTATGAGATGAACTACTGTTATGACATATGAACATGCTATAAAAGGTGATTGAAATTATCATTGATCAAATTTGTGCACCTTCTAGCATTCACACTTCATAAATTCTTTCTTTTATCATTTACCTACTGGAGGACGATCAGGAATTAAGCTTGGGGATGCTGATACGTCTCCAACGTATCTATAATTTATGAAGCATTCATGCTATTTTATTATCTGTTTTGGATGATTACAGGATTTATTATACACTTCTATATTACTTTTGGGACTAACCTATTAACCGGAGGCCCAACCCATATTGTTGTTTTATTGCCTGTTTCAGTATTTCGTAGAAAAGTAATATCAAACGGAGTCCAAACGGAATGAAACCTTTGGGAGCGTGATTTTTGGAAATGATATGATCTGGGAGACTTGGAGTTCAAGCCAGGAAAGGTTCAAGGAAGCCAGGAGATAGGAGGGCGTGCCCACCCCTCTGGGCGCGCCCCCTATCTCCTGGGCCCCTCGAGCACCCCCCGACCGAATTCTTTCGCCTATATAAGTCCGCGTACCCTAAAAACATCGACAAAGAAGATAGATCGGGAGTTCCGCCGCAGCAAGCCTCTGTATCCACCAAAAACCTCTCGGGAGCCCGTTCCGGCACCCTGCCAAAGGGGGGGTCCCTCACCGGTGGCCATCTTCATCATCCCGGTGCTATCCATGATGAGGAGGGAGTAGTTCACCCTCGAGGCTGAGGGTATGTACTAGTAGCTATGTGTTTGATCTCTCTCTCTCGTGTTCTCTCTCATGTATGTTTTGGTGACCAACTTGCGGGTTCCGCCCATGAACCTATGCATAGGGGTTGGAACACGTTTTCGTCTTGACTCTCCGGTAGAAACTTTGGGGCACTCTTTGAAGTACTTTGTGTTGGTTGAATAGATGAATCTGAGATTGTTTGATGCTTATGGTATAATCATGCCCACGGATACTTGAGGTGACAATGGAGTATCTAGGTGACATTAGGGTTTTGGTTGATTTGTGTCTTAAGGTGTCATTCTAGTATGAACTCTATGATAGATTGAGCGGAAAGAATAGCATCATGTTATTTTACTATGAACTCTTGAATAGATAGAACAGAAAGGATAACTTTGAGGTGGTTCCGTACCCTACCATAATCTCTTTGTTTGTTCTCCGCTATTAGTGGCTTTGGAGTGACTCTTTGTTGCATGTTGAGGGATTGTTATATGATCTATCTATGTTATTATTGTTGAGAGAACTTGCACTAGTGAAAGTATGAACCCTAGGCCTTGTTTCCTAGCATTGCAATACCGTTTACGCTCACTTTTATCATTAGTTACCTTGCTGTTTTTTATAATTTCAGATTACAAATACCTTTATCTACCATCCATATTGCACTTGTATCACCATCTCTTCGCCGAACTAGTGCACCTATACAATTTACCATTGTATTGGGTGTGTTTGGGACACAAGAGACTCTTTGTTATTTGGTTGCAGGGTTGGTTGAGAGAGACCATCTTCATCCTACGCCTCCCACGGACTGATAAACCTTAGGTCATCCACTTGAGGGAAATTTGCTACTGTCCTACAAACCTCTGCACTTGGAGGCCCAACAACGTCTACAAGAGGAAGGTTGTGTAGTAGACAAGCTCTTTTCTGGCGCCGTTGCCGGGGAGGTGTGTGCTTGAAGGTATATCTTTAGATCTTGCAATTGAATCTTTTTGTTTCTTGTTTTATCACTAGTTTAGTCTATAAAAGAAAATTAAAAAAGGAATTGAGTTTGTCTCATATGCTTCATATTTTTAATATCTTTCGTAAGAATGATGGTAAGGAAAATTGTGCTCAAGTGCTAGAAGAAGAAATCTATAAAATGTTTTGCACTAAATCTTTGAATGATGAGCATGGATGCAATATTGTTAGTATGAACTCTTTGAATATCCATAGTACTAATGATGATTGCTCTAGTCATGATGAAAATATCTCCTATAAGCATGTCAATTTTTGTGGAGTTGGTTGGGTTTGCAAGTATGCACAAAATAGGGAAATTAGATATTGCAAGAGGCATAAGCATTTAGAAATTAAATTGTTGCAAGAAAGCCTTGATGTTTGTGCTGAAAAACTCAATATTTTTCGCGCTCCTTGTGAACTTTACAATGAACATGGTCATTTAAATCTGCAATGCAAATTGTTTCATAATCGAATCGTGTCCAAAAATTGTGATAACTTGATTACCCTTGAGCATCATAAAGAGCTTAGTATTCTTTTGGAGTATGAAGAAATGAAACGCATAACCGAGGGTATTCCAAAATTTAATATTGATAGATTTCTTGATTTTGATCTAGAGGAAATTTATATATATTGTGCGGTGAATTGCATTGAAAATCCTTATATTGGCAATTACCTAAAGAAAAGAAAGCAAATGGAAGATGAAGAGAATACTAATGAAAGGGAAGATACTTCCCAATACCCTCCTATTATTTCTTATGTTGAATCAGGTAACGAGGAGGAATTTTCTATTGAACCAATCTCATCAATAAGGAGCTCAAAGAAGAGGGTTGAACCCACACATAATGTGAAGAAGAAAAGGAAAAGAAGGAGAAACAAGGGTAAAAAGGTATCTCTCTCAAATGAAGTTGCTCCTACTACTCATTGTGATGATGATAATTGCTATACTATTGGTGCTATCCATACTATTAATGACGAGAGTGATTATGCTTATGATATGAAAAGGCCCAAGCTTGGGGAAGCTATGTGTGATGAGGATGACATATTTGAGAATATATTTTCTGAAATTAATGTTTGTACCAAGCTTGGGGATGCTATGTTTAATGAAGATGATATTTTTAGCATCCCAAGTTTTGATATGCAAAGTTGTTATGATGATAGCATGCCTCTTACCTATGATGATTATATTGATGAAAGTGGGTTTGGAAGAGTGTCAACTTTAGGAAGTAGTGATCCCACTATTTTGGAGGATGTTGAATCTTATTGTGATGAATATGAAAGTGGATTTGGAAGACTGTCAACTTTATTTAGTGATGATTCCACTATCTTGGAAGAGGTTTCAATCGATTATCATGAGAACAAAGTTGCTACTTATGATGATTATTGTGATGAAACTTATGCTATAAAAAGTAGTGTCGGAGTAATGGGCCACGGGTAGGCGCACCCGAGGCCCAAGATTTATCAAGACTTTGGGCCAGCTCCGCCTAGCTGAGCCCGAAGCCGAAACTTCGCCCTCTGAGGCTGGCTGGCTCGGAGGCCGGCTGCCAGAGGGCGGGTGACCCAAGATTACGATGCTCCGAGTGGCCGGCTCCTGGCGGCCACCCTGCAGAGAGGGCGGCTACAGGCAGACGGCTAGTTCACGACTACGGGGCGGCCGAGCTCCCATCAGGAGTACAAGACGAAGTATGGCTACAGTGAAGCACGTCGCCTCCCACGCTCGAGACGGGCGTGGCTACAGTGCTCCGTACAGACGGAGATCTCCGCACGACGGAGCACTTTGTCGTATCTATCCTGACGTTGCTCCTAGCAGGCGGAGTCCTGTTCCCCATGACGGCCTGTCGGTACGGCCCGCCAGAGGCGGGCCGTATCGGACAATGACCCCAAGGAAGACGGCGGAAGTTCGACCAGGCGGATCAGAGAGGGGCCGACCTCTAGCAGGCGGCCGTCCCTTGCTGCGACGTGAGCAAGGAATTAAGCTGACAAGACCAGGTGTGGCTACATTGTCCTCCCACCAGGCGGGGGACTGTAGCCACGCTAAAGATGACCAAGCCCCCGTCACTGGGGATACGGCTATAGTGAACAGCCACCGTCCGGTCGGCAGGGCCCACCAGGCGGAGGGCCCTAGCGGTCGGCGGAGAAGCCGGAAGCCGGAGACACTGACGGTCGGGCCCGGCAACCGGCCAGATTACCATTGTACCCCTGGGGGGTAGGCCTATATAAACCCCCCAGGCCACCCATGCAAAGGGTTCCCACTCTGATAGAACTAGCTAGAAACCTAGGGCTGGGGAGAGCTAGCCTTGCCTTCTCCTACCCCTAGACACAGCTCGAGGAGCACTTTGTATCACTAGTGACTTAGTGATCATGCGGAGACCCCGCAGAGCAGGAGTAGGGGTATTATCTCCAAGGAGAGCCCCCAACCTGGGTAAAGTTTGCCAGCGTACGTGTCTACGTCTCATCCCGCTTCTAGGCACCGGCGACGTTCTACTCGCTCCCACCATGATAAGCCATCCATTGGCATATGTCGCACCAAACCCCCGACATTTGGCGCCCACCACGGGGAGAGGTGCACCGTCTCTCGGAGATCTGCTCTGGACGGGAACCCTGTTCCTTCCTGGCGAGCAAAGCCAGCCCAGCACGCCCGACGGCGTCAGCCCCGACGCGCTGAATGATGCGGAGATCGCCTGCGCGGCAAGCTGCCTCGCTGATCTCGTCGGCGAGATCGACCTCTCCGACGAGCCGGCCTCTGACGCGGGCACAAGCTATCCCGAGAGCCGCCTCGTCAGCCTCCTCGACCAGCTCCATGTTGCCAGCGAGCCTGCTGTGGACCTGGAGTCCGTCGGCTCGACCGATCCGATGATCGTCGACTCCGACACGGCGTTGCTCGACGCGTTCCCCACCAACATGGTGGTCTAAGATGAGCCGCCTTCTCGCGAGTACAGCGGCGGGAGCACCATCACGGAGGTGCTCGTCATCAACAGCGAGGGGCACTCGGACGGGCATACTCAAGATCCCCTCGACGCCGCTCTGTGCGACCTCACGGCGCCCATTCCCGAGGGCACGGACGCTGAGCCGCTGGAGGCACACCGCCTCCAGCTTCTCGAAAATGCTGGCCGCCTGGCCAGCATGCGCCGGCTTTCGGACGCCTATCGGCGCGAGATGGACTGGGCCGTAGGCGGCACGCTGGCTCCTGAGGGGCCTAGCCGCCTTGGCACAGTTCGGCAGCGTGGCGCGACCGTCGCCAGCATGTTCGGGGCAGAGCGCCCTGTCTACGCCATGCCTACGGAAAACATCCGGGCCGCCCAGGCGGTAACGGATGATCTGGACAAATGCGACGGCGACGAGCGCCGCCTCATGACGGAGCGAGTCCATAAGCTCCTAGACACGGCAGCCGCGCAACACAAGGCCGCCTGCCGCGCAGAAGTCCCACCCGGACGAAACAACAAGCCGCCCCCACGCCGAGATCATGGGGCAACCTCCCGGACACCGACTAGTGGCACCCGCAGAGGAAAGGGCAACGAGCCGGCTGCCACCCGCAGTCGGACGCACCTCTCCATCGAGCGGGACGAGGACGGCCGCCCTCGCGCAGTAGAACGGCGAGGCGACCTGCCGCCTCCCCCGCCTCGTGGAGCAAGATACCCCACTCCGCCTCCTGTCACGCATCTGACACTCGGCGACCGCCTTGGCCGTCGGGAGGGAGTCGGAGAGAATGATGCTCGCCATCGGATCGATCGTCTCAACCGATCCCTGGCGCTCGAAGAAGAAGACGCGCTGGGCCCGCCCTGTTTCGGCCCCCGAATCCGAGATGAGCCCTTCCCTAAAGGGTTCACCCTCCCGCGAGACACACCCAAGTACACCGGCTCCATGAAGCCGTAGGACTGTCTGGTCAACTACTCCACGGCCGTCAGTATAGCGAACGGCTACGAGCGCGTTGCCGTGAAGTACGTCCCGCTCATGCTTCAGGGCACTGCCCGGACGTGGCTCAATAGCCTAAAGCCCCGCAGCATCAACAGTTGGGTTGATTTCACCGAGGTCTTCATCCGCAACTTCACCAACACCTACAAGCGGGCTCCCAAGCCCCGACAGCCCTCCTTATGCCTCCAAGGGCCCACGGAGTCGACTCACGACTACCTCACGCGCTGGACCGAGCTGCACAATTCCTGCGAAGGCGTGCACGAGGTGCAGGCGATCGAGTACTTCACCGCCGGGTGCTGAGAGGGCACCCTCCTGAAGCACCGACTCCTCTGCGACGAGCCCGAGACCCTCGATGAGCTAGTGGTCATCGCCGACAAGCATGCCACGGCCGACTCCTCCATGAAGGCGGAAATCCTGGTTGATGCATCTGGCAAGGTGGCCCCTCAGGCGCCTTAGACTCCGGCTGGTGACACCAATCGACGACAGCAACCAGGAGATCACAAGCGGAAGGCCACCCAGCCGGCTTGCACTAGCCGGCAGGTGGCGACGGTCGAGGATTAGCAGCCAGAAGGGCAGCCGGCCCCCAAGCGGCAGAAGGGCGGCAAGACCAATTGGTTGCCTTCTTTCTCTTACGACCAAACCTTGCATGCACCCTGCAAGTTCCATAGTGGCGCGAAGCCGTCCAACCACACCACTCGCAAGTGTCACTGGCTCACCAGAATTGCCAAGGGAGATGGACTCCTGCCTCCTCCGCCTGCCGGACCGTCACCTCCTCAGCCCCAGCAGCCGGCGGCCCGACCAGTCGGCGCCATACAAGACGAGTACCCGGAGGAGCACGGAGCCTACGTTGTGTTTACCAGCGTGGCCGATGACGGGCGCAGCAGACGGCAACAACAACAAGAAGTGCAAGCAGTGGCCTCCAGTACTCCAGAGTACATGCATTGGTCCGAGAAGCCTATCACTTGGAGCAGGGCCGACCACCCGGAAGTGATGCCTTCCCCTGGTTCATATGCCCTGGTCTTGGAAGCAACCCTTGCAACAGAGAGAAGGGCCGCCCGTTTCTCCAGAATCCTGATAGATGGCGGCAGCAGCATCAATATCCTGCACCAGGACACAATGGAGAAGTTGGGAATCAAGCAGAAGCAGCTCACCCCCAGTCGGACTATTTTCCATGGCATAGTCCCTGGCCTTTCCTGCTCACCAATCGGTAAGACCCAGATTGATGTCCTCTTCGGAGACAAGAATCACTTCCGCCGAGAGTCAGTTTGGTTTGAAGTGGCGGACCTTGAGAGCCCGTACCATGCCCTGCTTGGCCGGACTGCTCTTGCCAAGTTCATGGCGGTCCCCCACTACACCTACCTCAAGATGAAGATGCCAAGTACCAAGGGAATCCCGACAGTAGTCGGAGACTACAAGAGATCGATCGCCTGCGCTGCAGATAGCAGCAGGCTGGCCAAGTCCCTCGTGATCGCTGCCGAGAAGTGGCTCCTTGAACGGGTGGTGGCATTGGCAGGCAAGAAGCCGGAAATGTTCCCCATCCCCCAGGAGTCGGAGGCTAAGGGCTCGTTCAAGCCAGCCAAGGAAACAAAGAAAATACCCTTGGACCCGGAGCAACCAGAGAGGCACGCTGTTGTAGGCACAGGCCTTGACAGCAAATAGGAAAGCGAGCTCGTTGATTTCCTCCATGAGAATCGGGATATCTTTGCATGGTCTCCCAAAGACATGCCGGGTGTTCTGACGGATTTCGCCGAGCACAAGCTACATGTCCGACCTGACGTCAAGCCGGTTAGGCAGCCCTTGCGCTGCCTGTCAGAAGAGAAGAGAAGAGTTGTCGGAGAAGAAATAGCCCGGCTCCTATCAGCCGGATTCATTATGGAAGTATTCTTTCCAAAGTGGCTGGCCAACCCAGTCCTAGTGTTGAAAAAGAACAAGTAGTGGCGCATGTGCATTGACTACACCAGCCTCAACAAAGCCTTCCCTAAAGATCCCTTCGCTCTGCCAAGGATTGATCAAGTAATAGACTCCACAGCCGGATGCAAGCTGTTGAGTTTCTTGGATGTAGACTCTGGGTATCACCAGATAAAACTGAACCCGGCTGATAGATTGAAGACCGCCTTCATCACGCCATTTGGAGCCTTCTGCTACCTGACCATGACGTTCGGCTTGAGAAACACCGGTGCCACGTTCCAGCGTTGCATGCAGAAGTGCCTCCTCAAACAACTTGGCAGAAATGCCCACATATATGTGGATGATGTGGTGGTGAAGACGGAGAAGCGTGGCACGCTGTTGGAGGACCTCAAGGAGACCTTTCAGAACCTGCGCCGATTCCAGATCAAGCTCAACCCGGAGAAATGTGTCTTTGGAGTACCAGCCGGCCAGCTCCTCGGTTTCCTGGTCTCAGAGCGCGGCATAGAGTGCAACCCCGTGAAGATCAAAGCAATTGAGATGATGAAAGTGCCCACCCGACTGCTGGACATGCAGAAATTCACCAGCTGCTTGGCGTCAGTCAGCCGTTTCATCAGTCGGCTGGGCGAGAAGGCCCTTCCCCTGTACCAACTCATGAAGAAGACCACTTTTTTTGAGTGGAACAACAAGGCGGACGAAGCATTTCTCCAACTCAATAAGATGTTGGCAACCCCGCCTGTCCTGGCGGCTCCGACTGAGAAGGAGCCCATGCTCCTCTACATTGCAGCCACCAGTCGGGTTGCCAGCATAGTCATGGTGGTAGAGCGCAAGGAGAAGGACAAAGCATTGCCGGTCCAGAGACCGGTGTATTACTTGAGCGAAGTATTGTCCACCTCCAAGAAAAACTACCCCCACTACCAGAAGATGTGTTACAGCATGCACTTCGCCGCCAAGAAGCTTAAGCCCTACTTCCAAGAGCACCCAATAACCGTTGTTTGCATAGCTCCACTCGCTGAGATCATCGGGAGCCGAGACGCCTCTGGCCGAGTGGCCAAGTGGGCCATTGATCTGGCCCCTTACGCCATCTACTACCAGCCTCGCACCACCATCAAATCACAAGTGTTGGCCGACTTCCTCATTGACTGGGCCGAGACCCAATATTTGCCGCCTGCTCCAGACTCCACTCATTGGCGGATGCATTTTGATGGCTTGAAAATGCGCACCGGCCTGGGAGCCGGCATCGTCCTCACCTCTCCCAAAGGCGACAAGCTCAAATACGTGTTGCAAGTCCACTTCGCCGCCTCCAACAACGTAGCAGAATATGAGTCACTCATACATGGGCTCCGGCTTGCCAAGGAACTCGGCATCCGCCGGATCCTGTGCTATGGTGACTCCGACTTGGTGGTCCAGCAGTCGTCAGGCGACTGGGACGCCAAGGATGCAAACATGGCAAGCTACCACTTCCTCATGTAGCAACTCAGCGGATACTTTGATGGGTGCGAGTTCCTTCACGTCCCAAGGAATGACAACGAGCAAGCAGATGCTCTGGCACGGATTGGCTCCACCCGACAAGCAATACCAGCCGGCGTCGCCCTACGCCGCCTTCTGAAGCCATATGTCAAGTCGTCTCCTGATTCAGACTCCATCTTTGTGTCGGACCTTCCCGAAGCAGTCGGATCCGACTCGAGGGCCCCAGAGGCCGGCACAGGGACCTTGACAGGCGGCCCGGGGAGTGCAACAGCACGCCCGGCCTGGGTACTTCAGAACCCGGCCCGGGGACTTCAGCAGTCGGCCCGGGGACTTCTCCAACACAGCAGGCGGAAGCAGCTACCAACACGCCGCCTCCCCTCCCAGCCGCCCTCATTCAAGTTGCAGTAGTCGCAGTCGAAGAAATTGTGGCGCCCTCATGGGCCCAGCCAATCCTCAAGTTCTTGGTGAATAAAGAGCTGCCAACCGATGAAGTCTCAGCCCGACAGGTGTAGAGGCGAGCTATAGCTTACACCATAGTCAACAGAGAGCTGGTGCGACGAAGTGTAACAGGGGTTTATCAGCGGTGTGTGGAGTCGGACCAAGGCCAAGCAATACTCAAGGATATCCATCAGGGCGAATGTGGCCACCACGCGGCTTCAAGAGCCCTAGTGGCCAAAGCTTTCCGCCATGGGTTCTTCTGGCCCACTGCCCTGGAAGAGGCCAAGGAGCTAGTTCAGAAGTGTTAAGGGTGCCAGAGGTTCCGCTCCAAGCCACACCTGCCGGCTTCTGCACTCAAGACCATTCCCATAGCCTGGCCCTTCGTCGTGTGGGGATTGGATATGGTGGGACCATTCAAGACGGCCCGCGGTGGCTTGACTCACTTGCTGGTTGCGGTGGACAAGTTTACCAAGTGGATAGAGGCAAAACCAATCAAGAAGCTTAATGGGCCGACTGTCGTGACCTTCATCGCCGACATCACCACGCGGTATGGCATCCCGCACGGTATCATCACCAACAACGGCACCAACTTCGCCAAGGGAGCCTTGGCCCGTTTTTGTGCAACACAGGGCATCCGCCTGGACATAGGGTCTGTTGCCCACCCCTAGTCAAACGGCCAGGTGGAACGTGCAAACGGCCTCATTTTGTCCGGCCTCAAGCCCCGACTGGTCGAGCCTCTGGAGCGCTCGGCCGGTTGCTGGCTCGACGAGCTGCCGGCCGTCCTCTGGAGCTTGCGCACAACTCCAAACAAATCAACAGGCCTCACGCCTTTCTTCCTCGTCTACGGTGCCGAAGCCGTCATCCCGACGGATATCGAATTCGACTCCCCAAGGGTCACCATGTACACTGAGGCGGACGCCAAGGAGGCACGAGAAGACGGCGTCGACTTGCTGGAAGAGGGACGACTGTTAGCACTCAGCAGGTCGGCCATCTACCAGCAGAGCCTGTGCCGATACTACAACCGCAAGGTGAAGCCAAGGTCCTTCCTGGAGGGAGACCTTGTGCTCCGGCTGATCCAGCGAACAGTCGGACAGCACAAGCTCTCGGCACCTTGGGAAGGCCCTTTTATCATCAGTACGGTGTTGGGCAACGATGCCTGCTACCTGATCGATGCCCAGAAGCCCAGGGTACACAAGAGAGATGATTCAGGCAAAGAAACAGAGAGGCCGTGGAACGCAAACCTCCTCCGAAGGTTTTACAGTTGAAAGCAGTATGTATCACGCTACCTTTTGTACTATGTATAAAGACTCCGGGTCCCCCGAGAAGAGCTCGGGGACTGCCCTCTTTTATCTATATGATAAGTATCATGCCTATGAGAATGTATAGTCTTTTTCTTCCGCCTAGCACCGTGTTCGACCAGTCGGCCCGGAGCCTCACCGCCTTCTACAATATGCCGCCCCCTGCAGTCGGACAAGTAGTGTGCTGGCACCAAAATCTTCCTTTGTCAGAAGCCACAACTTGCAGAGCGACTGCATGGCAGGCAAAGGTCGCAAAGAGGTGCCCCACACGAAAAAAACGACTAAGGAGGGAAGCGCATATAGTAGCACGCGGCATCGCGCCTAGCCGTCTGGCTGCTTGGCGGCCAGACGGCCGGCCTCCACCTTACTACTCGAAGCTCTAAATGGTTAAAACCTAGCCCCCCTCACAAACGGCTAGAACGCTCAAACCAGTCACGGTCCACAGAGCGGCCGCCTGGCTGGTGAAAGCAAAGCCAAAGGGTCGGCGGCAAAGGAAAAAACCAAGGAGAAAATAGGGAAAGAAGAGTGGAGGTCGGCACAGTAAGCATAAGTGATGATAAAATATTTTTACATGGATAAAGGCCTCTGGCCAGCATTCAAACAAAGTTTGATATACACCCCGTGGGTGGAATTGTGTGAATTTAACCAAAGTGTTCAAAGTAGCAAGCAAAAAACAGATGAAATCCTAAGGCGCAGTAGAGGACTCCGGCTGGGTGGTGCCGGTTGGCGCGGCAGAAGGCTCTGACTGGCCGGTGCCGGATGGCGTGGCCAAGAGCTCCGACTGAACGTTGGAGTTGGCCATGCCACCTGGCACGGCAGGCGGCTCCGTCTGAGCAGAGGGATCGCCGGCAGCAGGCGGAGCATTGGAGTGCTGGAGGACGAAGTCGGTAGCATCCGTCGGAGGAACGGGCGGCAGGTCCACCCCCACTTGAACGCCTCCAGTAGCGGGCGGCGCCTTGGTGCGTGGCTCGTTGCTTGAGGCCCGGTCAGATTGGGGCTGACCGTCCGCCCCGACCTCCGGCATGTCGACATCGCTCTCGTCTTCCTCCTCCTCCTCCTCCTCCTCTTCCTCCTCCCCGTCCTCCCCCTCATCACTGGAGGCAATGACTTCAGCGGAGTCTTCGCTGTCTTCTGGGTTTAGCCCAAGCCATTCATGCGGAGCTTCACCACCTTCCTCGACCACCTCCGGGACGAAGACACTGGTGTCGGTGAAGTCGGCGATCGCTGCCGCCCTGCTGACAAGCTCAGCTTCCACCGCCACCATCTCCTCCTGCACCTCTAGTCGGAACGTGGCTAACTGGGCTAGATCTAGCCCAGGGTACCACGCCTTGATGAATTCCAAGGCCCGGCGCGCTCCTGCCCGGGCTGCTGAGCCCTTCCAGGCCTCCAGGCGGCCCGCCGCCACCTCCAGCCAGTCGGTGGTCTGACTTGGGGTGCGTGGGGCCGGCAAGCCTAGCCAGAGGGTGGAGACCACCTGGGCTCTGATGCGCTGGAGGAGACGCAACAAGTGGTGAGCAGGCCGAAGCCTGGCCTGAATGCTAAGGACCTGTTCACCAATGGTCCGGGGGAATCAGCGGCGATCTGCTCACCCTCTGCCCTCCGCTCCTCGCGCTGGGCCTCGATCATCTGGGTAGCGGCTACAGAATGGCCCGGGAAGAAGTCTGCCAGGTAGAAGAAGAAAAAGGCCAAGGCTATAAGCAAGGACTGATAACTCAAGACAAGAAACTAAGAGAATAGGGCTTACCATCGACCAAGTCCTCAATGCTGCTAAAGCAGGCCGTCACCTGGGCCTCCTTGTCGGCCCAGGCAGAGCGGTCGAGCTCAAACTCGGCAAGGAGGCCGGTCTCCGCCGTCTCCACCTTCAGCTTGGACGCCTTGAGGTTTTCCGCCTGTTCAGCAAGTTGGGCGGCCAGGCGGTCCCGCTCCTCCGCCAGCTTGCTGCACTCCGCCTCCTTGCCACGAAGGGCGGTCTTGGCTTCGCCCAGCTGTTGCTGCAGGTCGGCATTAGCCTCTGAAGAAAGAAAGAAAAGAAGAAGGCATCAGTCAAGCGGACAAGATAAAGGAAAGAAATAACCGAGGAGATTTGGCCCGACTGCTCAGCAGTCGGCCTGAACCTCGGGGACTACAGCACGCGGGCGCGCCAGCGCGCCCCCGCGGAAAAGAAGTAGCCAACAGGGAAAAAAGAACAACTGAGGAGATTCGGCCCGACTGCTCAGCAGTCGGCCCGAACCTCGAGGACTACAGCCCGCGGGTGCACCAGCGCGTCCCCGTGAAGAAAAGAGAGAAGAGATTTACACCGGCTTTCAGCGAGATGGGCCGTCTGCGCCTCCAGCTCCCGAACCTTGGAGTTGTAGGCGGTCGCGCGGAGGTTATGATAATTCTGCAGAAGAATCAACAAAACAAAAATCAGCAATTGGCGACTACAAGTTAAAGTTCTGACCTGCCTGCTCAGCAGCCGGCCCAGAACTTGGGGACTACACCCAGTGGGTGCGCTTGCGCGCCCCCACGAAAGAAGCAAAGAAGAACATTCGGAGAGAAAACCAAAAGGCAACTTAGTCGGATGGCAGTGCACGACTCCAAGTAGGCCTCGTTGTAGCGCTTGAGTGCCACTGCCTCTGCCCGGAGCTTGGCCTGGACGTCAAGGGACGCCTCATTCAGGGCGCCAATTCCACCCCCGCGTACCCAGCCCGCGGGCGCGGCACTGGTCGCCTCGGTGTCAAGGGCTGACGAGCTCGAGGCGCCGATCTCCTGCGGCCGCGGCGTCGAGGCCGCCTTCTCCAGATAGCGGTGCATGGGAATGCGGACCGCGGGAACCAGGACCGTTGCCACCATGGTCTCGGCCGGTGGCACCGGCGGCGCCACTGGTTGTTCGTCACGCGGCACGCTGGCTGGCAGAGGCGGTGGAGGTGGTGGCGGAGGCGGCGGCACGAAGACGTCCGGCATGGCTATGTCCCCGCCCCCTGCTCTTGGGCTGGGTAGTCGCCGCCGGCTCCTCCAGCTGTCGCCTCGAAGTCAGGCGGAGGCGGCGCAGTGTTCAAAGGGGCCACAAATAGTGGCTCTCCGCGGCGGGCGGCCTCCGCGAGCCGTTCCTTCTCCGCGGCCTGAGCTTCCGCCTGCGCCAGTGCCCTCGCGGCAGACGCGGCAGACAGGTCCGCCTGCTCCTTGGCCAGGCGGTCGGCCTCCGCCTCGTCGCGTGCCTCCCGCGCATTCCGCTCTGTCGCCTCCTGGAGGTCGGCGGCCGGGTCGATGCGCCTGCTGGTCGAGGAAGTCGCTGCCGACTTGAGGACTGAGCTAGCACCCGACTTCTCAAGGGTCAGCGGGGCCCTAAAATAAGAGGACAAGTCAGAAGATTTTCACGACAGATTAATGAAAAAACAAGGAGTAAGGAAATGATGCTTACGTCGACACCATAATTGGCACCTTCAGTTGCCTTTGATATTGGGTCGCCCTGGCCGCGGTCTCTTTCCGCCTGGTCGCCGCGCCCGGATTCTTGGGCTTCTTTGGGGCGCTGACGAACAGGGTCGAGCCCTGTTTCCGCTTGCGCTTGCCGCCTGGGGCGGGTGGCCCAGAAGAGGGGCCAGCGCCGGTGGTGGCAGAGCTCTGGGCGGGGCGCGACTCAGCTTCGTCTTCGTCGTCTTCAGGCCAGGCCTCCATGCCGCCGCCTCCCTCGGAGCCGCCTGCTCCGCCACCGCCATCCGCTCTGCCGCCGCCGTCTGTCGCGTCGTCGACCAGGGCAGCCGCTCCCAAGTCGGGGTCGTCCAGGTCACTCTCCGCCCTGTCCGCCTGGAGGTTATCACCCGGCCCCAGGAGGGCGGCCGTTGCCTCGGACATGTAAATCTGCAACCAAGAAGGAATCAAGTCTTGAAGAAGCAACGTCATAAAGAAAAACAAAGCAGAAGAATCTTACAACAGGAGGCGGGTTGTGGCGAGAGTACGACCGCTTCCCGAACCGCCACTCCTTCTCCGACATCTTGAGGTCGGAGATCTCGTTCACCATCCGCGAGACCTCGGCAGGCGGCATTCCTTTCGTGCACAGCCGGCACGGGTCGCGGTGTCCGCCCGTCCGGAAGATCGGATGAGGGCGGCTTTGGAGTGGGAGAACCCGGCGCTCCACGAAGGCAACAAGAAGGTCGGAGGCCACGAGGCCCTCCGACTCTTGGAGCACTCGGAGTCGGCCGATGGCAGCCGCCGCGTCCCCCGACACCGGTTTCGGCTTGTACTTCCAGGAGACGCGAGCTCCAGTGTGCGAGCCGACCTCGTAGGCCGGCAGGTTGAGGAAGTTGGCGGCAGGGTCCACGTTCTCGATGTAGAAATAGGACTGCTGCCACATCTTCGCCGACTGCGCCAGCTTGATGACGGGGAAGGCATTCCATTTTGCGGGCCGGCGCACAGCGACGAAGCCCCCGCACTCGGCCGCCGTCTCTTTGGCGGAGGTGCCGAGCTTTCCGTAGAAGAACGCTCCCCACACCTCGATGGTGGGGAGGATGCCGAGGTAGCCCTCGCACGCCATGACAAAGGCGGAGAGCAAGGTCACGGCGTTGGGCGTGAGGTGATGGGGCTGAAGGTTGTAGAAGTTGAGGAAGGCGCGCAAGCAATTGCTCGCAGGGAGGCCAAAGCCCCGCAGGAAATGCGAGCGGAAGACGACCCGCTTGCCTTCCTGCGGTGCCGGCGAGATCTCCGTCTCCGGCGGCACCCGCGCCTTGATGAAGGCCGCGCTGGGCATACGGCGCGTATCACGGAGGAAAGCGATGTGATCCTCGATCATGGTCGATCCATCCCGGTCGCCCATGGCTCCAGTTGGCGGTGCGGGGAGGAAAGACACGTCGGCGTCGAGCAACGGCGGCGGTGCTACGGCAGCAGCAGCAGCGGAGGCCAAGAGAAGAAGAAGAGTGGGAGGGGGCACAGGAGCTTTGCCGCACCTCTCCCTCCTCCCTACTTATAGCGCCCGGGTTATGTAGCCGAGGGGGCGGGACATGGGGTCGTGGGATTAACTGCGCCCACGTCCCCACGACCCCCCGTCTCCCGCGTGCATTCACCCCATCGTGAATAGTCACGGGGATGGCAACCGTCCCCTCCGGCGCAGTAAATCCGCCCAGTTGCCAAGGCGTGGTAGTGGCGGGCCTGGCCCGGGGTCATGTCCCGTCAAGAGTGTGGGATGGCAGGCTTGTCAGGTTGGCGTGCGCCGCGTGGCGCGTCCGAGGCGGGCGGAAGCTTAACAGGCACGCCACTTGTTTCCCGCCTTAGAGTTCAAAGTCGACCATTTAGCTCCGCCTGGGAGAGGCCGGCTCGAGCGGTCGACTGGCCACCAGGCGGTCGACGTTCTCCCCGAGCACGGGAAGGGGAGAAGCCGCTGAGACCTCGCGGCCCCTCGACCACGACGCGTCACCGGCTTCGGTGACTACTTTCGGAGTAATGGGCCACGGGTAGGCTCACCCGAGGCCCAAGGTTTATCAAGACTTTGGGCCAGCTCCGCCTAGCTGAGCCCCAAGCCGAAACTCCGCCCTCTGAGGCCGGCTAGCTCGGAGGCCGGCTGCCAGAGGGCGGGTGACCCAACATTACGACACTCCGAGTGGCCGGCTCCTGGCGGCCGCCCTCCAGAGAGGGTTGGAGGGCGGCTACAGGCAGGCGGCTACTTCACGACTGCGGGGAGGCCGAGCTCCCATCAGGAGTACAAGATGATGTATGGCTATAGTGAAGCACGTCGCCTCCCACGCTCGAGATGGGCGTGGCTACAGTGCTCCGTACAGACGGAGATCTCCGCACGACGGAGCACTGTGCCGTATCTATCCTGACGTTGCTCCTAGCAGGCGAAGTCCTGTTCCCCACGACGGCCTGTCGGTATGGCCCGCCAGAGGCGGGCCCTATCGGACAGTGACCCCAAGAAAGACGGTGGAAGTTTGACTAGGCAGATCAGAGAGGGGCCAGCCTCCAGCAGGCGGCTGTCCCTTGCCCCGAGGCGAGCAAGCCATTAAGCTGACAAGACCAGGTGTGGCTATAGTGTCCTCCCACCAGGCGGTGGGACTGTAGCCACGCTAAATATGACCAAGCCCTCGTCACTGGGGATACAGCTACAGTGAACAGCCACCGACAGTTCGGCAGGGCCCACCAGGCAGAGGGCCCCAGCGGTCGGCGGAGAAGCCGAAGGCCGGAGACACTAACGGCCGGGCCCGGCAGCCGGCCAGATTACCACTGTACCCCTGGGGGGTAGGCCTACATAAACCCTTTAGGCCAACCATGCAAAGGGTTCCCACTCTGATAGAACTAACCAGAAACCTACGGCTGGGGAGAGCTAGCCTTGCCTTCTCCTACTCCTAGACACAGCTCGAGGAGCACTTTATATCACGAGTGCCTTAGTGATCATGCGGAGACCCCGCAGAACAGGAGTAGGGGTATTATCTCCACGGAGAGCCCCCAACCTAGGTAAAGTTCACCAGCGTACGTGTCTACGCCTCATCCCGCTTCCAGGCACCGGTGATGTTCTACTCGCTCCCACCATGATAAGCCATCCGTTGGCATATGTCGCACCCAACCCCCGACAAGTAGTGATGATTATATTTATAAAACGTGTCGTGATTATGATTACCCTATTTCTGAACATTACTCTTTTAATGTGGAAACAATTTATAGTATTCAAGTCTCTTATGATACTCCCACCATTCCGAATGAGAAGAATTTTGTTTATGTGGAGAGTAGTAAATTTTCTATGCATGTAGATCATGAAAAGAATGCTTTAGGTGCTGGTTATATTGTTGAATTCATTCATGATGCTACTGAAAATTATTATGAGGGAGGAATATATGCTTGTAGGAACTGCAATAATATCATGTTTCCTCTCTATGTGTTGAAAGTTTTGAAGCTATGCTTGTTGTACCTTCCTATGCTAGTTGATTATTGTTCCCATAAGTTGTTTGCTCAAAAAAGCCCTATGCATTGGAAGTGGGTTATACTTAAATTTGATAGTCATATTCTTCATGATGCTCAGTTTATGTTGCAATTCTTATCTTTTATGTGAGCATCATTGAAATCATCATGCCTAGCGAGGGGCGTTAAACGATAGCGCTTGTTGGGAGGCAACCCAACTTATTTTTGTTTCTTACTTTTTGTTCCTGTTTATTAATAAATAATTTATCTAGCCTCTGGTTAGATGTGGTTTCATGTTTTAATTAGTGTTTGTGCCGAGTAGAACCTTTGGGTAGACTTGGGTGAAGTCTTTATGATCATGCTGTAAAAAACAGAAACTTTAGCGCTCACGAGATTAGCTGCCATTTTTTACTGAATAGCGATTTTAGGTTGATTAGTTTTGCATATGATTAATAGACAAATTCCTCAGGTCTACCAATTTATTTCATAATTTTTGGGGTTCCATAAGTATACGTTTGATTCAGATTACTACAGACTGTTCTGTTTTTGACAGATTCTGTTTTCATTGTGTTGTTTGCTTATTTTGATGAATCTATGGCTAGTATGTAAGGGTATGAACCATATAGAAGTTGTAGTACAGTATGTTTAACACCAATATGAATTTAGAATGAGTTCATTACAATAACTTAAAGTGGTGATTTATTTTCTTATACTAATGGAGCTTACGAGTTTTGTTTTGAGTTTTGTGTGGTTGAAGTTTTCAAGTTTTGGGTAAAGATTCGATGGACTATGGAATAAGGAGTGGTAAGAGCCTAAGATTGGGGATGACCAAGTCACCCCAAGGTAATATCCAAGGACAACCAAGCAACTAAGCTTGGGGATGCCCCGGAAGGCATCCCCTCTTCCGTCCTCATTCATCGGTTACTTTACTTGGAGCTATATTTTTATTCACCACATGATATGTGTTTCACTTGGAGTGTCATTATATTTTGTTAGTATTTGCTTGCTGTTATTTAGAATAATGTTTTGCATCTTTATTTTGAATAAAAATGTCAAGGATAGCCTTTACCATTCTTATTTTGCTAGTATACATGTTGCTGTTTCAAAACAGAAAGTTTACCGCTGTTGCAAAAATTACCTAGAAAAGCAAGAGAGTGATATAATGTTGAATATTTTTGCATATTGAGCTATGATAAATCTTCTACAGCGTAGTATTTTTCTTATAATGTTTGGAGTTAAGGGAGTATGATGAATCTTGCGTTCTTTACAGACTATACTGTTTTGGCAGATTGCTGTTATGTTTGCATTGTTTGCATATGCTTGCTTGTTTAATGATTCAATTTGAGTATAGGAGTATTAAATATGCAGAGACATTTAGTATTAAATGTTGAAAAATAATTTTAGTGATGTGTTACAGTAGAAAATGATAAGGTTTTGCATTGGTTTATACTAACCTATCTCACGAGTTCTTGTTGAGTTTGTTGTGAATGAAGCTTCTGATAAAAAGAGAAACCATGATATGAAAGGAATTAAGGAGACATCAAAGCTCAAGCTTGGGGATGCCCAAGGCACCCCAATATAATATTTCAAGAAGTCTCAAGCATCTAATCTTGGGGATGCCCCGGTAGGCATCCCACCTTTCTTCTTCAACAACTATCGGTTAGTATCGGTTGAGCCTAAGTTTTTGCTTCTTCACATGAGTTGTGCTATCCTTGCAATGTCATTTTATTTTGTTTTGCTTGCTGTTTGAATACAATACCAAGATCTGAAATTCTTAAATGGGAGAGAATCTTCACATAGTTACATAATTCTTAACTACTCATTGTTCTTCACTTATATCTTGTTGGAGTAGTTTGTCATTTACTCGTGTGCTTCACTTATATCCTATGAGTAAATGGTTGAATGAGTTGAATGTCATAAATCTGAAATTATATATGCCTCATTTTCTTATCCCAAGGGGAGTAATGACTTCACATCTAAGAAGTAGAGGTTGTAAATTTATTGAAGGTTAGCAAGCATTGTATTGGCCATTTGAACAATTCATGAAAGAATATTGAAGGAAGAGAGATTTACATTATAAATATATTATCATGGACGTCTTTTATAATTGTGAGCACTCATTAAGTATGACATGCTAAAGAGTTGATGTTGGACAAGGAAGACAGCGTAATGGGTTATGTTTTCTCACATCTCAGTTAAAGTATATTGTCATGGATCATTCAAACATGTTTTGTTTGCCTTTCCCCCTCATGCTAGCCAAAATCCCTTGCACCAATTAGAGATACTACTTGTGCTTCCAAATATCCTTAAACCCAGTTTTTGCCATGAGAGTCCACCATACCTACCTATGGATTGAGTAAGATCCTTCAAGTAAGTTGTCATCGGTGCAAGCAATAAAACTTGCTCTCTAAATATGCATGACTTATTAGTGCAGAGAAAATAAGCTTTGTACGATCTTGTTATGGAAGCAATAAAAGCGACGGACTGCGTAATAAAGGTCCATATACAAGGGGCAATATAAAGTGGCTTTCTTTCACATTAAGATGTTGTGTATCCAACCCTAAAAGCGCATGGCAACCTCTGCTTCCCTCTGCGAAGGGTCTATCTTTTACTTTATGTCTTTTACTTTATGCAAGAGTCAAGGTGATCTTCACCTTTCCCTTTTTCAATTTATCCTTTGGCAAGCACTTTCTGTTGGGGTGAACCTGATATATATATCCAATTGGATGTAAGTTAGCCGAACTACTATTGTTGACATCACCCAAAGGTGAATACGTTTGGAGGCAACATTATAAGCCCCTATCTTTCTTTGTGTCTAACTAAAACTCCATAACCACAAGTATTGCGTGAGTGTTAGTAATTGTAGAAGACTATATGAGAGTTGAGTATGTGAAGTTTGCTAAATCAAAGCTCTGACATAGACCCTTCCTGAAAATAAGATGATTTGCAATTGTTTGATCACTAAGAATGAAGTTTGCTAGTTTCAAGAAAGTTTATGGTGTATGCTTTAACATGTGAATAGCTTGTTACTTGATCGTGAAAAGTTTTATGATATGAACTACTGTTATGACATATAAACATGCTAGAAAAGGTGTTTGAAATTATCATTGATCAAATTTGTTCACCTGCTAGCATTCACACTTCATAAATTCTTTCTTTTATCATTTGCCTACTCGAGGACGAGCAGGAATTAAGCTTGGGGATGCTGATACGTCTCCAACGTATCTATAATTTATGAAGCATTCATGCTATTTTTTTGTATGTTTTGGATGATTATGGGCTTTATTATACACTTTTATATTACTTTTGGGACTAACCTATTAACTGGAGGCCTAGCCCATATTGCTGTTTTATTGCCTGTTTTAGTATTTCGAAGAAAAGGAATATCAAACGGAGTCCAAACGGAATGAAACCTTTGGGAGCGTGATTTTTGGAAAGGATATGATCCGGGAGACTTGGAGTTCAACCTAGGGAAGGTTCGAGGAAGCCAGGAGATAGGAGGGCATGCCCACCCCCCCTGGGCGTGCCCCCTATCTACTGGGCCCCTCGAGCACCCTCGGCCGACTTCATTCGCCTATATGAGTCGATGTACCCTAAAAACATCAACAACAAAGATAAATCAGGAGTTCCGCCGCAGCAAGCCTCTGTAGCCACCAAAACCTCTCGGGAGCCCGTTCCGTTACCCTGCCGGAGGGGGGGATCCCTCACCGGTGGTGTCGGTGTCAAAACCGGCGGATCTCGGGTAGGGGGTCCCAAACTATGTGTCTAGGCGGATGGTAATAGGAGACAAGGGACACGATGTTTTACCCAGGTTCGGGCCCTCTTGATGGAGGTAAAACCCTACGTCCTGCTTGATTAATATTGATGATGTGTGTTACAAGAGTAGATCTACCACGAGATCAAGGAGGCTAAACCCTAGAAGCTAGCCTATGGTATGATTGTTGTTCGTCCTACAGACTAAAGCCAGCCGGTTTATATAGACACCGAAGAGGGCTAGGGTTACACAGAGTCGGTTACAATGGTAGAAGATCTACATATCCGTATCGCCAAGCTTGCCTTCCATGCCAAGGAAAGTCCCATCTGTACACAGGACGAAGTCTTCAATCTTGTATCTTCATAGTCTTGGAGTCCGGCCGATGATGATAGTTCCGCTATCCGGACACCCCCTAGTCCCGGACTCCCTCAGTAGCCCCCGAACCAGGCTTCAATGACGACGAGTCCGGCGCGTATGTTGTCTTCGGCGTTTGCAAGGCGGGTTCTCCTTCATGCTTCATGTGTTTGCCGGATAGTGTCCGGTTGCTTCATAAATGTTGCGCTCCTTGGCTTCTACGTCCAATAATGGCCTTCTTCCATGTGTCGTATGAATGCGAAAAGCCAGGGTATTCTTACGTCTTACCCCCTAGCTGCGTGAATAAGCCGCCTATAAGAGAGGCGAGGATCCAGATCCAAATCACGCCATCCTCCTTCCGCAAGTACTCATTGAGGCGCATCTGACAAAAAATCCATTCCAACATGGACAGTCGACGCGGCTCCTCTTCTCGTGCTCCCAGTCCTCAGCCAGGAGATTGGAGGAGATGCTCAGTCCCGCATAGCGAGTTAGTGACGCTCCAAGCAGAGGGATATCTTCCCCCGGCCTTTATGGTTTCGGTTCGAGCCAGACTGGCCACCTACAATGGTGGGAAGCAGGTGGAGAGCGTCCCCAATCCCTCCAAAGGAGAGCGGGTATGCTTCGTCCCCTACTTAATAAGGCGACTCGGATTTCCTATACATCCGTTTCTCCGGGGGCTCCTGGAGTTTTATGGACTCCAACTTCACCACCTCATGCCTGCCTCCATTTTGCACATCGCGGGCTTTGTAGCTCTTTGCGAGCTATTCTTGGGCGTCGAGCCCCATTTTGCACTGTGGAAGAGGTTGTTTTGCCTCATACCCCGTTCTTACGAGGGGTCGATATATCAAGTGGGCGGAGCCAAAATATGGCGCATCGCCGGGATTGGATATCTATCCGGAACCCCGAAGAAGGCGTCCGAAGACTGGCCTTCGGAGTGGTTCTATATGGAAGACGCCCCGCTGCCGGATCCAGTCCGGCTCGGCCTCCCGGAGTTTAGCAACGCTCCTCTGAAGAAACGCCTGAGTTGGCGCCCA
The DNA here is from genome assembly GCF_002162155.2 of Triticum dicoccoides. Lineage (NCBI taxonomy): Eukaryota > Viridiplantae > Streptophyta > Magnoliopsida > Poales > Poaceae > Triticum > Triticum dicoccoides. The sequence goes on along the minus strand of NC_041389.1, from coordinate 409,113,941 downwards.
CGGAGCCCTCAATAGGAAGATGACAGGAGCATCCACTATCTGATGGGCCAGATACGGTTACTATCCCATTCCGGATTCACCATGATTGGAGTCATGGCCACATGCATTATGCGAGGGGTGCAGCCGCTCCAATATAGGGGCCACCCCATGTGGGATTTCAACGGGGAGAATGACGCCACCCGTCATGGCCGCACGGGGCCGGGGTCGGCCGCCGATCTAGTGAAGATCCTGTCCGGCTTGTACAAGGGGGAGAAGGAGGACTTCCTCCGCACGAATCCATTGAATGGATTCTCCATGAATAACCCTCGAAGATGGGTAAGCGGACGCTTATATATCTGATCCGTGCTTTCAAAGATAAGTGTCTTACTTTATGATTTCGACGCAAGAACTGCGCCGGGATGTGGAGGGCATAGAAAGCCCACCTCCACAACCCGAGGATCCGGGAAGATCCCTTGATCCGGCCTCCGAAGAGGATCCGGACATAAAGGTGGATTTGGTTGACGGGGTGTTCCACCAGCTCAGCATAGACAATGCTTTAGTCGCCATTACGGCTGACTACCCCGGTTTATGTCCGGCTTCCCAGGTGAGTACGACCGAAGTCCTGACACCGTTACTTTTTTAATGCTTATTCCTGACCACCGTGTACCAATGGTGCTTTAGCGGGAAGCCGAGCCCGCGGCGACTAACCAAACGAGGTCAGTGCGGCCCAACAGGCGGAAGAGGAGTGCGGCGTGAATCTAAACGCCGCCGCAAAGGTATGGTGCACCATTGTCTTTTAAGGGAGAGACTCCTAGGAGGTATATTAATGCTCATGATTCTTCCAGGAGAAAGAACGCTCGCCGGACTGAGTCCGGAGAGGGTGCCAACCAAGCATCCGCCAGCCAGGCTCGAATGCCTGGTCCGGAGGGGGAGGCAAGCGCAAGGCGCGAGCCGGATGCTCCTCCAACGGAGAATGCCGACAGGTTGTCCGCCACCAGGTTTGAGGTGGAGAGCGCCATGAATCACAGGCGCCGCCGGATAGTTCTTCGTGACGCGTGTTTCTCCCCAGAGGTGTTGAATGCCTTTAATGCGGGAGACGCGCATCTCCGTGCTGCTCAAGATGGTTTAACCAGAGCCACAGAGCAGTATGTAAAAGACATACGGGTGAGGAATTTTAATAGTTATATATGCCAGTAGCCCCCGAGACTTAAAATAGTTAAAAACTGATTTAAGGATCATTTGTAATGCAGGATCTTACCGAGAAGAATACCCACCTATCCCAGGAGCTTCAAGAATGCAAGGCCCAACTTGTGGCCGCACTAGCCACTGCCGGGGGAGCCACGGAGACCCCCTATGGTAATTCATATTTTGAAAAGAGAAGTAGTTTATGAAGTGCGGTGTGTGTGTATAGTTTGACAATAATATTGCAGAGGGTGCCGGACTAGATCCGGACAAGCAACAGCTGCTGCGCCAGTTGAAGGCCGGCGAGAGGGTGCTTATGAGGGTGCAGCAGGAGAGGAACAAACTCCAAGATGCCAACACCCAGCTGGGCGAAGAACTAAAAGATGTTCGGGTCCAGCTGTCTAACTCCGTAAAGGAGAATCGGCGGCTTCGTCGCGGCATTGATAGTAAGTGCTTGAGCAAACTCTTTTGAAAAGAAGAGTTCGGCGAGGAAGTCAATTGACAGAAATGTGTCTGTAGGTGTGCTCACGGGTCGTCCGGCTGAGGAGATGCCTAGTTCCACGGGAGATCATCTTCCCGAGCTGCTGCAACTACACGAACGTGTGCGGCAGGCGATGAGCGGCATCGTTCAGGCCTTATGGCCTTCCGTCTCCCTACCTGAGGGCCTTGGAGGGCTTGCTGAGAAGCTTTAGGGAGTACGGTGATGTCTCCATCTGTGGAAGATATCGGCCTGCCGTCAAGGCGCCAGGGAGGCCTGGGCCATGGTGAAGACGCGGTACCCTAAGGCTGACCCAAACCACATGGCCGAGGTCAGACCTGATGGGAAGGAGATCCCTGTGAGCTTGATGTACGGCCAAGTAGAGTTGGCCGCGAAATATTCCCAACAGGACTGTAAATTAGACAGCCTGTTAGATGGGATTGAAGAGGAGTACAATCAGTCAGCTTGACGATGTAATTTTAAAATGACATATAGAATGCCTTCTAGCCGGATTGTAGATCATTTGTCTTTGTGGACCTTTTCGCTTCAACCTCGGGACCCAACAGTCCGGAGTGTGTCCGAATACCCTTACGGTTATAAAAGAACCGGGGCGTGCATGGAGACAAGGCGTAGGGGTCATAATTGGTTTATCAGACAAGTGCCCAACTAGCTATGTTATATTACATGGTTAGTAAGAAACATCTTCCAGGGAGAATAGTTCCGTTAAGGGTTCCTTTCCCTGGGAGGCATGCCCTAAAGTGCATGTCCGGACTGCGAAAATAGCAGAAAAAGCATCTGGGGGCAGGTAAATAAGTAAGTAATAAATCATCTTTCAGGTCACCGACCGAATATTCCCTAAAGAACGCTAGCCTTCGGCTTCACCCAGTCCGAGGTACACATCCGGCTGACCCGGCAGTAACAATCGCAGAGGTGCTCCCTTTACCTCCTAGCCAAACAATCGGGAACGTAGGGGTAAGCACAGGAGCCAGGCAACCCGGCTTGGCCAAAACTTAAGTCATATCGATGCATATAATGGTGATCAAAAGGTACATGCAGAAGTATGACACATGTGTTGGGCATGAAGCCCATAGAAATAAGCTTCTATTAAAGAAGCCCCCAGGTATAACGAGTGCGAGTAGCACATCGAGTAAGTGCGAACAAAGCGCAGATCAGCCCTCAAGGGGTTTGTATTGAAAGAGGGAGGAAGAAGGAGGGAAAACAAAGACAGCAAAAAAAATGAAAGGTGGACGGAGGAAGGAGACGAACCATGAGTCCGGCGCTAGGCGTAAAATCTCTGGAGACGTGCTGCGTTCCATGGGTTTGGCTCGAGTCGGTTGTCAGATGCGTTGCGTAGACGGTATGCACCGCCGGTAAGGACTTGGTCGATGATGAAGGGACCTTCCCATTTGGGCTTAACTTTGTACTTTTTCTTGTCCGGCAGGCGTAGAACTAGCTCGCCAACATTGTAAGTTTTGGCCCGTACTTCTCTGCTTTGATATCTTCGAGCCTGCTGTTGATAGAATGCGGAACATGATTTTGCCACGTCGCGCTCCTCCTCCAAAGCGTCCAAACTGTCCTCCCGATCCAACTCGGCTTCCCTTTCCTCGTACATGCGCACGCGAGGTGAGTCATGAATTATATCGCAGGGCAAAACTGCCTCAGCGTCGTATACTATAAAAATGGTGTGAATCCGGTTGTGCGGTTTGGCGTGGTCCGCAGCCCCCAGAGTACGGAGTTGAGGTCCTCTACCTAGTGCGTGTTAGATTCCGTGAGGGACCTCAGTAATCTGGGTTTGATGCCGCTCATGATTAGACCATTTGCTCGTTCCACTTGACCGTTAGTTTGAGGGTGGTAGACTGAAGCGTAGTCGAGCTTGATGCCCATGTTTTTGCACCAGAGTTTAACCTCGTCGGCCGTGAAATTCGTGCCGTTATCAGTGATGATGCTGTGGGGGACACCAAAACGGTGTACTACCCCGGATATGAAGTCTATCACAGGTCCGGATTCTGCCGTTTTAACCAGCTTGGCCTCTATCCATTTGGTGAATTTGTCCACCATGACCAATAAGTATTTGTGCTTGTGGGTTCCCCCTTTAAGGTGTCCAACCATGTCAAGCCCCCAGACCATGAATGGCCAAGTGATGGGTATAGTTTTGAGGGCGGTGGGTGGCATGTGGCTCTGATTAGCAAAGAGCTGGCAACCGACACATCGTTCGACTAAGTCCTGAGCATCTGCCCGGGCGGTCAGCCAATAAAATCCTGTACCGAAGGCCTTGCCTACAAGGGCCCGGGCGGCGGCGTGGTGCCCGCCGAGTCCGGCGTGAATTTCAGCCAGGAGATTTCGCCCTTCCTCTTCGGAGATACACCTTTGAAGGACTCAGGTTGTGCTTTTCTTATAAAGTTCTCCCTCATGGACCTTGTAGGCTTTAGATCGCCGAACTATGTAGCGGGCCTCATTTTGGTCTTCGGGAAGTTCCTGCCTGATTAAGTAGGCTAGGGATGGTTCCGTCCACGGGGAAATTACTGCCAGTATTTCGTGGGCTGAATCTGTTATTTCATTGGCTGAGCCACCGATTGTGTCAGAATGTTCTGTGTTAGGCGATGAAGTTGGTTCCGGATTGTTATTTCCGGACTCCTCTTCCCATAATACGGATGGCTTAAAGAGCCGCTCCAGGAAGATGTTTGGAGGGACGCCCTCGCGTTTTGCGCCGATGCGTGCCAACACGTCTGCTGCCTGGTTATTATCCCGGGCTACATGGTGGAATTCGAGTCCTTCGAACCGGGCTGACATTTTTAGGACGGCGTTACGGTAGGCTGCCATTTTCGAATCCTTGGCGTCAAAGTCTCCATTTACTTGGGATATTGCGAGGTTTGAATCCCCGCGCACCTCTAGGCGTTGAATACCCGTGGAGATTGCCATCCGGAGGCCATGTAGAAGGGCCTCATATTCGGCTGCATTGTTGGAGTCCGTGTACATTATTTGAAGCACGTATTGGACTGTGTCTCCGGTTGGGGACGTTAAGACGACACCAACCCCCAAGCCAGCCAACATTTTGGAGCCGTCGAAATGCATGATCCAATTGGAGTATGCGCCGTACTCTTTAGGGAGTTCGGCTTCGGTCCATTCGGCGATGAAGTCAGCCAAAACTTGCGATTTCATAGCTCGCCGTGGTTTGTAGGTTATGTCGAATGGTAAGAGCTCAATGGCCCATTTTGCAATCCTGCCCGTCGCGTCGCGATTGTTTATAATATCGTTGAGAGGTACTTCGGAGGCCACCGTTATGGAACACTCTTGAAAGTAGTGTCGCAGCTTCCGGGATGCCATGAACACCGCATACGCTATCTTTTGATAATGTGGGTAACGGGACTTGCATGGAGTTAAGACAGTGGATACGTAGTACACTGGTTTTTGAAGAGGGAATTTGTGCCCTTATGTTTCTCGTTCGACGACGAGTACCGCGCTGACAACTTGATGTGTTGCTGTGATATATAATAACATCGGTTCGCCCAGGTTGGGCGCGGCCAGGACCGGATTTGTTGCTAATACGGCCTTAATTTCTTCGAGTCCGGCCGTGGCAGCATCCGTCCATTCAAAATGTTCGGTGCGCCGAAGGAGGCGATAGAGGGGCAGTGCCTTTTCTCCCAAACGGGAGATGAAGCGACTTAGAGCCGCCACACATCCAGTTAGTTTTTGTATTTGCTTGAAGTCTTTTGGGATATCCAATTGTGACAGAGCTCGGATCTTGGCTGGGTTTGCTTCAATTCCTCTACCGGATACAATGAAGCCCAAGAGCTTTCCGGCTGGTACGCCGAAAACACATTTTCCGGGTTGAGCTTACTGTCATATGCTCGGAGGTTGTCGAATGTCACCCTCAAGTCGTCTACTAGAGTTTCGACGTGTTTGGTCTTGACGACCACATCATCTACATATGCCTCTACTGTTTTGCCTATCTGGGTGGCCAGACATGTCTGGATCATGCGCTGATATGTTGCGCTGGTGTTTTTGAGTCCGAAAGGCATTGTGTTGAAGCAGAATGGTCCGTATGGAGTAATAAATGCCGTTGCGGCCTGGTCTTTTTCCGCCATCTTGATTTGATGGTATCCAGAGTATGCGTCGAGGAAGCATAATGAATCGTGCCCTGCGGTAGCATCGATGATTTGGTCCTTTTTTGGTACCATTACCAGGTTGGCTAGCTAGTCCGGATGTTTTATATCTTTGATGAATCCGGCTTCTAAGAGTTTGGCTAGCTCCTCTCCCATTGGTTGTCTTTTGGGTTCGGAAAATCGCCGAAGAGCCTGTTTGACTGGCTTGAATCCTTTTAGGATGTTTAGGCTGTGTTCTGCCAGCCTACGTGGGATTCCTGGCATATCTGAAGGATGCCAGGCGAAAATGTCCCAATTTTCCCGAAGGAATTCTCGTAGTGCGGCTTCTACATCAGGATTCAATTGTGCCCCGATGGAGGCCGTCTTTGTGGGGTCCGTTGGATGGACCTGGAATTTGACTACTTCGTCTGCTGGTTTAAAGGAGGTGGACTTGGACCTCTTATCGAGTATCACATTGTCCCTATCCACCGTGGAGCGCAGCGCAGTGAGTTCCTCTACCGCTAGGGCTTCTGATAATGCCTCTAGGGCTAGTGCGGCTGTCTTATTTTCAGCGCGGAGTGCTATATCTAGATCACTGGTGAGAGTGATTATTCCATTGGGCCCGGGCATTTTGAGCTTCATGTACCCGTAATGGGGTATAGCTTGAAAGATTGTGAATGCCTCTCGCCCTAACAAGGCGTGATATCCGCTGCCGAATGGGGCCACTTGGAACGTGACCTCTTCGGACCTGTAATTGTCCGGCGAGCCGAACACTACGTCTAGTGTGAATTTCCTGTGCAGCGTACTTCTCGACTAGGGATTATTCCCCTGAAGGTTATGCTGCTTCGCTGAATGCGGCTCCAGTCAATTTCCATTTTTTGAAGGGTTTCCTCGTAGATGAGGTTTAATCCGCTGCCGCCATCCATGAGTACCTTGGTAAGACGAAAGCCGTCCACTATCGGACTGAGGACCAATGCGGCTGGTGCTCGAGCTGTTCGAAATTTAGGCTCATCGCTGGCATTGAAGGTGATGGCCGTGTCGCTCCATGGATTTGTTGTTGCTACTTGGTAGACTTCGGCGAGGCTGCGGATTGTTCGCTTCCACATGTTATTTGATGCAAAAGTCTCGAAGACAGTTAATACCGTACTGGTACTGCTGGGCTGGTTGCCCGGGGCTAGAAAGCCTTCGCTAGTTTTGGCCACCTGCCGTAGTATCCAACATGCTCGAAGACTATGTGTTGGAGTGGCGCCCTCCGTACTGTGGATTTTGCAGGGTCCGTTGAGCCATCCCTCCAGTATGGTTCCGTGCCCTTTAGGGGGTTTTTGCTTTTTGGTTTTTAATCCAGGTGCTTGAGTATGACGCACCCTTTTATTTCGGACTACGGTTGTATTCAGGGCCGGATTGTCCCAAAACCTGGTTTTGGTTTTCCAGGCACTCTCCATCGCACAGTATTTTTGTACAATGGTCGCTAGGTCGGCGAAGCGTGTAACTTCGCGACGACTTATGGCATTTATGATTCCCATGTCCGTGCAATTGTTGCAGAAAATTGAAATCGCGCTTTCTTCACGGCAATCCTTTATCCTGTTCATAGCCAGGAGGAATCTGGCCCAGTAATGATGTACTGTTTCATCGGGCTCTTGTCGTATTTGAGATAGATCGCTTATGTTTGGGTGGGCGGGTGGAATTAAGTTTGGAACCCCGCCCGATCTGAGGCTCAAAGGCCAAGAAGTTTCCGGATTTGGAAGCTTGGTTTGTTGGATGCTTTCCAACGAATCTGGTCCGATGCCTGACTTTAGGTTCAGTATTTGATTGACGTCCGTCCCTCCGCGGGAATCCGGCATGGAGGGATCGGGAATCCGGACATAGCTGGTTTTTAACATAGAAGAAGAGTCGCCGCATTGTTCCTCTACCACAACAACATGGTGGGTAGCCTGGGGAGAGTTAATTTCTCTCAGATCGGTTTTAAGCCCAATCTGATCGTAGTCTGTAGCGACTCCCAGGGCGGCGATGCGATCCAAGAGCTCGTTTACGGAGGAGAGCTCCATCAGATCTAGCTGCTCGGCAAATTCCGAGCTGACGTGAAGATTGCTTTTGATGACCTGAGAGGTCATCGTCGGAGCGGTGGCCGAACAGGCGGTCATAAGAAAACCACCTAGCCGGATAGTTTGGCCGGCGGCCAAAGTTCCCTTGACGATGACGCCGTCTTTAAAGACGGGAAAAGGCATCCTTCCTGATTGCGACGGCACAGAGGAACTCTCAATGAAAGCACCAATGTCGGTGTCAAAACCGGCGGATCTCGGGTAGGGTGTCCCGAACTGTGCGTCTAGGCGGATGGTAACAGGAGACAAGGGACACGATGTTTTGCCCAGGTTCGGGCCCTCTTGATGGAGGTAAAACCCTACGTCCTGCTTGATTAATATTGATGATGTGTGTTACAAGAGTAGATCTACCACGAGATCAAGGAGGCTAAACCCTAGAAGCTAGCCTATGGTATGATTGTTGTTCGTCCTACGGACTAAAGCCATCCGGTTTATGTAGACACATATCCGTATCGCCAAGCTTGCCTTCCACACCAAGGAAAGTCCCATCCGGACACGGGACGAAGTCTTCAATCTTGTATCTTCATAGTCTTGGAGTCCGGCCGATGATGATAGTTCGGCTATCCGGACAACCCCTAGTCCCGGACTCCCTCAGGTGGCCATCTTCATCATCCCAGCGCTATCCATGATGAGGAGGGAGTAGTTCACCCTCGAGGCTGAATGGTATGTACTAGTAGCTATGTGTTTGATCTCTCTCTCTCTCTCGTGTTCCCTCTATGGCATGATCTTGATGTATCCCGAGCTTTGCTATTATAGTTGGATATTATGATGTTTCTCCCCCTCTACTCTCTTGTAATGGATTGAGTTTTCCCTTTGAAGTTATCTTATCAGATTGAGTCTTTAATGATTTGAGAACACTTGATGTATGTCTTGTCATGCTTATCTGTGGTGACAATGGGATATCATGTGCCACTTGATGTGTGTTTTGGTGACCAACTTTCTGGTTCCACCCATGAACCTATGCATAGGGGTTGGCACATGTTTTCGTCTTAACTCTCCAGTAGAAACTTTGGGGCACTCTTTGAAGTACTTTGTGTTGGTTGAATAGATGAATCTGAGATTGTGTGATGCTTATCGTATAATCATGCCCACGGATACTTGAGGTGACAATGGAGTATCTAGGTGACATTAGGGTTTTGTTTGATTTGTGTCCTAAGGTGTTATTCTAGTATGAACCCTATGATAGATTGAGCAGAAAGAATAGCTTCATGTTATTTTACTATGAACTCTTGAATAGATAGAACAGAAAGGACAACTTTGAGGTGGTTTTGTACCCTACCATAATCTCTTCGTTTTTTCTCCGCTATTAGTGGCTTTGGAGTGACTCTTTGTTGCATGTTGAGGGATTGTTATATGATCTATCTATGTTATTATTTTTGATAGAACTTGCACTAGTGAAAGTGTGAACCCTAGGCCTTGTTTCCTAGCATTGCAATACCGTTTACGCTCACTTTTATCATTAGTTACCTTGCTGTTTTTATAATTTCAGATTACAAATACCTTTATCTACCATGCATATTGCACTTTTATCACCATCTCTTCACCGAACTAGTGCACCTATACAATTTACCATTGTATTGGGTGTGTTGGGGACACAAGAGACTCTTTGATATTTGGTTGCAGGGTTGCTTGAGAGAGACCATCTTCATCCTACGCCTCCCACGGATTGATAAACCTTAGGTCATCCACTTGAGGGAAATTTTCTACTATCCTACAAACCTCTGCACTTGGAGGCCCAACAACGTCTAGAAGAAGAAGGTTGTGTAGTAGACATCAGACGCCGAAGTTCGTTGCCGACCCGACGAAGCAGATCAGGCTGACGTCTACCGCCACAAAGGTATCCTCGCCGAGATGAGTTATCCAGTCCCCTCACCATCTAGGTCAACCTCGTCCTCCACCGGCGTCATCTCAGTCCGTCATTGAGGTCCTCCCCATATTCCTCCACCCAACCAATCAGGCACGACGACGCCATCGCGTCGGCGCTCCTCCGACCTAATTCCACGGTGTCCGACACCTCGCAACATCGACTGGCTCCTCCTCCGCTCGCCCCTGCCCCATGTCCAACTCCCACATCCTTCTGTGGCCCTCCCCGACGCCTCCAACCATGTTGCATAAGTTTTACATCTTTGTTTAATTTAGAACTCGGTTGATGCACCGAGCAGTTAGAGTATTAGACATGTTTTGTAGTGTGTAAGAGGTATGTATTAGATATACTATGTACAAGCTGCAATGAGCGGCAGGTCTCCTATTCCTATGCACTCCAGGGTCAACCCCTCTAACTCTCAATTGCTACAAGACTATGTTTCGGGCCAGGCCTTTCTCCAATCGTAAACATAAGATTTGTCTGATGATATAGGTGCAACTGCTTGGGCATGGACACCTCCAGCCTCACACCACTCCATGGAAAGCTAACGCAGGTGACATGGGGCTTACTGAATCTTGTGGTGTTCATGTTAGTTCTATTATGCTTTATCTCCTGGTAATTATTTGTGTTCTTACAATTAGGAATAAATGTCGATGTGGTTTCTGGAGTTTGCTGTTTGATCAAAGTGTTGTCTACTGAAATACTCGTGGCATTTTTTGTATGGTTTGATTTAGTGGAAAACGGGTAGTTATAATACATTCAGTGGGAGGGGCAGCTAGGTTGATCCTTTTTTCATGAGCAGTTGGACATATCTTTCTCCAGTGTAGGTTGAGTCATTGTCCTTCCGAGTGAGGTTTATATTTATTTCAATAGTTACTTTGATCCACATGTATATCAAATATTTTGAAGGGTGTGCTTGACTCGAAATATTGTTATCTCTCAGGTGAGCCTCCTGAGTCTTGACTCCAGTTAGTACCACCAAAGATGGAAGTCTCCCAATTCATGAATCCAACCCGACGTGGCCAGGCAAGTCAAACTGAAACGTTATCGCATAGTACCTGCTATCATACAAAGTAGATTTAAGATCACATAAGCTTTTTTATCTACCTTAAGGCTTGAAGTTAATTAAACTATTCAGTACACTCATTGGATGCAAATTATGCAAGTAAACTCCTAATGAAGCTATTTTGTTTTCTATCACTACATGCTCATGTTAGTGCTTGAAAATCCAATTTACATGGTTTGCATGGTGATGGTCTGTAGGTTACCATGAAGGTCATCTTCATCCTATTTAACTAGTAGTGCCATTGATGTTGATGGCTTACTAGGTAGGATTAGCACATGACCTTCATAATGGTATTTTCTTACCAAATTTTTACAATCGTGTAGTCAGGTAATTTGGCACCCTGTACACCTTATAGTTGTTAGGACACCTTCTATACACTTCGGTCTCAAAGTGCATAAATACATGGTTTTGGCTTCTTCAATGTTTTTTAGAGAGCTTTTCCAATGCATGTATACCTTATGTACGCAACTTAAGAGGAGAGAGATGATTCAGAATATGTTTCGTGGTGTTAGAATATGTGAAACAATGAAGTATTTATGGTAGTGGATCAGTTGGCACTTCATATAAGTGAACCATATCACCTCTGGTGAGGCATTACAATTATAGATTTCAATGAATGTTTATATATCCATCTTTTTCAGATAAATCTCAACTGAACGTTTCCTTTTCACAGCTAACTGCAAGTCTTGCTACTATGTTATCTGTGGGGTTTCACACTGACTTTTTTAGCATAGTGGTTTTACCTAGTAGTACTACTTGTGCTATAGCTGCACCACACATCATAAATTCCTTTTATTTGTAGGTTTCTAAAACTGCAAATTTTCCTTTCATAATTATTACTGTATGTTGGCTCTAAGAACTAAAGCCTTTACATGCATGTTTATGCAGCTTAGACAAATTTGATTACGTTGAGCTTGTGTGTAATAATACTCACAGAGTTGAGGGATCATGTTAATATTTCTGAAATTATAGTACCAATGCTTTTGTCAAATAGACGGGCGCGGCAACGCGCACCTATCATGATCTAGTTATCATTAAATTTACATTCAAAGGGAAGGTGTGGAGCCTTCATCCTAGAGCAGCAAGTATAATCATATCTCAAGCATAAATTCCAAGCATACCCATGCAACATATGAATTTGATCCCACAAGAGTTTCCCTTTTTGAGTCAAACGATAGACCCTAAAGTATTCACGTTGATCCAACGTGTGTTCCATTATCAAGTTGAATGGGGGTTTTAGGACTGTCAAAGTAGTGTTTAATATTTTTCACATAACGAGCATCGAGGGTTATGAGGTTCCCCATAACAATGAGTAGCAAGTATAACTATATTTTTGGTATTTCGTGTGTTCCATATCCATAACAAAAGATAAAGGACAACTTAGAACAGAAAATAAAATCTACTTAGTGATAAAGCAAACAAGCACACATGACAATATTCACGCCACACTATTGCTCCCCGGCTACGGTGCCAGAAAAAGTTCTTGATAACCCACAAGTATAGGGATCAATGGTAGCCTTCCTCGCTAAGTAAGAGTGTCGAACCCAACGAGGAGCTAAAGGTAGAAGCAATATTCCATCAAGTTCTATCGACCATCGATACAACTCTACACACGCTTAACGTTCGCTTTACCTAGAACAAGTATGAAACTAGAAGTACTTTGTAGGTGCAAAGGGACATGTTTGCAAGATAATAAAGAACACGTAAATAAAAGATAGGGGATGTTTAGATAAAGAAACAATTAAGTTAGTTTCAGTAGAGAGATTTTTGTCACAAGAAAGTTATTTGTCCCTAGGCAATCGACAACTAGACCGGTAATCATTATTGTCATTTTATATGAGGGAGATTCATAAACTAACATACTTTCTCTACTTGGATCATATGCACTTATGATTGGAAATTTAGCAAGCATCTGTCGGAAATTGGGTTCCGGAAAACCCTTAAGGTTCGAACTCTGGGGTGCGCGCGAAGATCTTCCCCCTACCGATCCACGTCCTAACGCCTCGCTGAGAATCTAAGCTACCAGATGAACAACACAAGGGACACGAGGTTTATACTGGTTCAGGCCACCATTGTGGTGTAATACCTTACTCCAGTGTGTGGTGTGCTGGATTACCTCAGGGGCTGATGATGAACAGTACAGAGGAAGAAAAGCCTCGCGAGGAGAGGTGTTCTTGTGCTGGTGTGGTGAGTATGGTCTGAATCTCGATCCGTCGGTCCCCCTGCTATGGTGGTGGCTAGCCCTATATATAGAGGACTTGGTCCTCTCCCCAAATATCGAGCGGGAAGGGATTCCACAATGGCGGGATTTGAAGGGGAACATATAGTACAACCTATCCTGACTAAAGTTGGTCTTCGACTGCCAAAGGCACTAGCGATGACACCGCCTTGGGATCCACAGTGACCTCCGTCCTGCCGCTCTGCTGCTCTTGGTCTTGTTGCACCGGAATGGTAATCTTTGCTTGATGCCTCGGTACTCTGCGCCTGTGCTTTTCCCCTTTGCACCAAAGAGGAAACAACGACACTCCACAGGCCGGCACTCGCCTGGCGCCCACCTGGTCTCGATCATCATTGCTTGCTTCATGATCACCTCGTGAGGTACCATTGCCTTGATCTCTCCGCCTCCTCGCGAGCCTTCCTGGTGAGGCCGCTCCTGAGGAAGCCTTCCGTCGTCCGGCCCGCGAGGCTTGGTCCCTCGCGAGGGCCTTTTCCTCAGCCCAATTAGCGACGAGCGTGCGAGAGACGAAGAGAGGCCGACCGATCCATCACTATGAAGGGGCGACCGATCCATCACTATGAAGGGGCGACCGAATGCGGACTGTCATGGAGAGGGGCGTCCTTTCTTTGTTCTCTTGCTCGTCACCGGCGAATCTGACACGCCGCCGCCTCCTCCTCCATCCTCATTCCTCTACAACATGGGGATCCCTCTTCCCCCTAAGATATATACATGACGCTGATACGTCTCCAACGTATCTATAATTTGTGAAGCATTCATGCTATTTTATTATCTATTTTGGATGATTATGGGCTTTATTATACACTTTTATATTACTTTTGGGACTAACCTATTAACTGGAGGCCCATCCCATATTGTTGTTTTATTGCCTGTTTCAGTATTTCGAAGAAAAGGAATATCAAACGGAGTCCAAACGGAATGAAATCTTTGGGAGCGTGATTTTTGGAAAGGATGAGGAGGAGGAAGAGCACGACTCGGAGGCGACCACCGAGGGGATGGGGGAAACTTCCCCTTGGCGTTGGGCCAGCACCCTCCACTCCATGCCGGACGATGACAAGGCCAGCGCCAGGCAAGGGGTAGAGGACCCGCCCTTGATCCCGAAGAAGGACAGGTCGGGGCTGATCTCCCGAGGGTCTACCCCAGCCCTGGTGCTGCCCGAAGCCAGCTCCAGCCCCTCTGGTGTGCCTTCCTCTGCTTCCAGAGCTCTCGAGGCTGAGCCTCGCAGGAGGCTTTTGGGCTTTAGGCTTGGCCGGAGGCTGTTGGAGCCCGCTGTAGCCGACCAGTGAGTACTCGAACTCTGCTTTGCTCTTGTTTTCGTCACTAAGGCCTGACAACTTTCATCTTTTGGTTAGGCCGCCGCCTACGACGAAGAGGCTGAGGGGGGGCTCGACAGCCCTACTTGGGGCAAGCTCGTCCGCTAGAGCTGTGAAGGGCCGAACGAAGGCCCTGCTAGTGAAGTTCCGCGTCTTCAGCACCGCGCCCAAGCGAGGTGCTGTCGGCTCCGCGGCTTCGGGGGGTGGAGCTGACAAGCGCAACCCCACCACGAGCGGCGGTGCTGCACAAGGGTGATCTCCTCACGCCTTCCATCCCGCTCCAATTCCTGCAACATGTACCGTGCCTTGTGGAGGCGTTTAAACTTGTGTTTGGCATTGTGAGAACAATTTATGGTCCGTAATATTTGCTTCTGAATTTCCAGGATTTTGCGGTTTTCCTTCCTATTTGCTTTATGTTCTACGTTGGCAGGGCCTGGCCTCGCGCATACCTCAACCGCCGTTAGCCCCGACCGAATCACCAGGACGAGACTAAGGAGTGAGGGGCTACGTGGCAAGTTAGACTCCTGAGTCACGATGCTCAGGAGTCCCCCTTGACGCGCAAACAGCAAACAGGGAGGAGGGTGTAGAAGTGGATTTGTCATTCTACATCGGCAGGGCCCGGCCCCGCGCATACATCAACCGCCGTTAGCCTTTCGGAAATAAGGGGTGAGGGGCTACGTGACTAGTTAGGCTCCTGAGTAGCGATGCTCGAGAGTCCCCCTTGACGCTCGAACGGTCTTCATACCTTGGCTCCGCTCGGGGAGGGGCGGGTGACGACCAGGTCCGAGGGACCTGGCTGGGTAGCGTGCGCTCGAGCGTGACCTGGGCATAGCCCCCGTATCCAGCCCCCTCGCGTGGCGCTCCCGAGGGGAGGCGTTGCGATGAGGCCAGACACTGAACTCTGGGCTCCCTGAGGTTGATACAGCCGTGGGCTGCCCTCAATTGTTTATCACCAACGCGGAGCATAGCGCTTCCGTATGTGTACGGGCATAGCCGCTCCTCGACAGTGTCGTCAGCCAGCGCGGAGCATGGTGCTTCCACTGGTACGTGGGAGGGGGCCCCCCTCCGTGAGGAGCCCCCAGGGCGTGTACAACACCGCGCTGACACGTGCCCGACACGGTAGGGCTAGACGAGGTGTATCTGGGCACCCGTGAGCCAGCGCGGGACTCACGGGGCCCTACCTCAAGGCGGGTTGCACCTGGCTCTGGGCCTTTTATGGTGGTACGTTCCTGCAGGATGGTTAGATGCAAATGCTCTACGTCCTCAGGTCTTGGACCTCGAGCGAGCTCAGCCACCGCTGGTATGCCAGGTCGCGATGCCGTGGACAAGGCCAGGGGGTGAGGACTGGAGAGCCAGTAAGAGCTCCTGAGTCGCGATGCTCAGGTGTCCCCCCTTTTAACATTCATGTGATTTGCATGAGGAAGAAAAAGGGCTCACGGTAGGCAGCGGACGATAATCATAGCAGGTCAAATATGCAAGGCCGATCAATTTAGATAGACGCAGGAAAGATACGCGCCATTGGGTCATGCCCGAGCGGCCTGGGGATGATGCAGCCCGAGGGGCGCCCCCAGCAAGGTAAGCTAAAGACATAAGCAGAAGAGATACATGCCGCAGGGACAGACCCACGCGATGTGGGAATGATGCAGCCCTGGGGGCGCTCCCAGCTAAAATGGAACTTGAAAGATGTCACCTGATACCATTGCAGACGAAAGGGTGTTGGAGTAGCTGACGGTGCGTGGTGAAGAGACCGATCCTCACGAGCCATTGGTGCCCCGAGCCTCAGGAAGCTCTGGGGGTCTGGGCGGCCCCTCAAGGACCGCCTCCATCTCTGCCAGGACCGCGTGATGCCTGGCCTCCTGAGCTTCTAGAATGCTCCATATCAGGCGCTGATGAGTAGCAGCTGCGTTCGGCAGGCCGAGAGGCATGCGAACGTAGCTGTGAGGTGGACCCTCGCAACATCCCATGCGCGAAGGCCAGAAATGCTCCTGAGATGTGACTCGACTAAGCCCTAGGTAGTCGATGTAGACGCGCAGCCCTCCATCCTCGCCTGGATGGGGAGCTACACCGGGTAGGCGGCGGCTACCGCGCATGACTCTCGATTCGTGCAGCTCCTGAGTGACCTTGGTGATGAACTCCTGTGGGCTGGGCCCTCCTTGTCTTGTGCCTTCCTGAGGGAAACGTGCCTTGAAGCATGCCTCGAAGTGGTGCCCGAACGCCTCCCTCATGATCTTGGCAAAGTTTGTGGCCCTCCAGGTGAGAGCCCCCAAGCCTTGCCCGAGGATGGCGCGGGGCGCGCCTTCCTATGCGACGGAGGGAGGCGCCCCTTGGACGGGCGCGGATCCCGGTGTAATGCCACTGGAGGTGCTTGCCTCCTGAGGCCTTGAGCTGGGTGATGTCTTCTTCTTCTTATTGGGAGCTGCATTGGGAAGGTTCCCACTCTTGCTGTCTGGGTCTTCGACTGATGCGACTTGGAAGGCACGCTAGAGAGAGCACACTGCATCCTTCTTTTCACAGGGGACTGTGATGACTCCGCCGCTTCCCGACATCTTGAGGACATTGTAACCAGGGTGAGTCAGTGCCATGAACTTGGCCAGGGCTGGATACCTGAGGATGGCATTGTATGGCAGGCGAATGTGGGCAACGTCAAATTCGATGAGCTCAGTGCGGTAGTTCTTGCGCTGCCCAAAGGTGACAGGGAGGCGACCTGCCCTATCGGGGCGGTGGAACCATCAGTGACTCCTGAGAAAGGCTTGCTTGGATGAAGCTGATCATATGACACTTGGAGATTGTTGAACATCTCAATGGACAGAACATTGAGCCCTGTGCCACTGTCGATGAGGGTCTTGGTGACCTGCACATTGCTGATGACTGGGGAACAGAGCATCGGGAGGACACCAGCTGTCCCTGCACACTTGAGCTGATCTGCTGAGCTGAACGTGATGGCACACGTGGACCACCTGAGAGGGCGCGTGGCCTCGAGCTTTGGGAGGACTGCATTCACTTCGCGAGCAAACTGCTTGAAGATGCACTGAGAGGCCGGGGCCTGGCCACCGCCCAAGATACAAGCGATAGCACGTGGCTCCTGGAAGCCCCCTGCCCCCTCGTCTTGATGATGGTCTTCATTCCTTCTTGGTGGTGGTGGCAGAGGAGGAAGGCCTGTGTTGCCTTGTGTGCGATCCTCACGAGGCTGATCCCTCCAAGCCCCCTCGCGAGGTTGGTCCTGCTAGCGGTCCTTGCGAGGCCGGTCACGCCACCCTTGGCAAGGGCCACGGTCATCCCATCGTCCTCCACCTCTTCTTCCTCCTCATCCATAGCCCTGATCGCTGCACTCGGGGCGTCAGCCGACACATCCTTCTTGCAGGGCCCTGAGCTCTTGGCATTCATTGGTGTTGTGGGTGTGGAGGTCGTGGTACACGCAGTACCGACTGCCTTTGGATGACTCCGGCTGGTCCGTGCCATGCTTCGTGTCTGGCTCTGCTGCGAGCACAACTGCTCCCATGCGCTTCACGTCCTTGGCCTTGGCTTTCTTCTCTTCAGGATCAGCGGCTGGGGGCTCGAGAAGGGAGAGACGTCCCTCCTCAGCCCTTGCGCACTTGGTCGCCAGGTTGAACAGCTCCAGAGACGTGCACATATCTTCATGGATCGCCAGTTCCTCCTTCATCTTGATGTCACGGACGCCATCATAGAACACTGAGATGATGGCCTCCTCAGTCACCTTGGGGATCTTGAGGCGAGCGTTGTTGAAGTGCTGGATGTAGTTCTACAGGGTCTCTCCGGGTTGCTTCTTGATGCGGCGCAAGTCACTCATGACTGGAGGACGGTCGCGAGTGCCTTGGAAGTTGGCGATGAAATGGGTGCGCATCTCATCCCAAGAGGAGATCGTGCTAGGAGGCAGGTTCAGGAGCTAGGTGCGGGCACCGTCCTTGAGCGCCATCGAAAACAAATTCACCATGATTTTTTCATCTCCGTTAGCCGCCTCGATGCCCAGCTCGTAGAGCTGCAGGAACTTCGCGGGTCGGCGGTGCCGTCATAGCGAGGAGGCAGATCCAGCTTGAACTTTCCCGGGCAGGCAACGCTGCACAGCTCAGTGGTGAAGGCGCGACAGCCTGCAGTGGCCACCGGAGTCCTTTTCTGGAGTGGGGCTTGCTCTTGGGGGTCCCCGCGCGCCGCTGCCAGGGGCAACGCGGGGTCTTGATGCGCTGGCACAGAAATGCGGTCATGGCACACCGGTGCGGGGAGCACGCTAGCGCCTCCTTGGGGACGAGGGACTTCTTGGCAGCTTCAGTCTTGTTACGCGGGCACCGGACGGGACGGGTCTCGTCCAGGAGCCGCGTGCCTTGGAGCCAGGGCGCCTCCTTGGGGAGGAGGGGGCGGAGGCACCTCCGGAGCTGCATTGCCCGCATAGGACGGAGGGCGAGGCAGCGAGAAGGACGGCGCAGGGGAGCCCCCTGCGGCACTGACGAGATCGGTGATACGAGCGAGCCACTCTTCGTAAGGGTCGTCGATGGGACGGTAGTGCAGGAGCTCACGCGCCAGGAGCAGTGCGGCGTGCGCGTCCGCGGGAGCGCGACGGGCGTGCGACGACAAACCAGTTGGAGTCAGCGACGGGGTGGCGGTGCGGCCTTCCCGCCGCACCGAGGGATGCAGCGACGACGCTTGCTGCTCATTCCTCGCCGGTCCAGTGGCGGTGTGGGCGGTAGGCGACGGGGAACAATGGGGAGGCCCACAGACGGGGGCCGTCTAGGCGACATGGCGGCAAGAGCAGCCCGACGCTCGGCACGAGCTCGGCGAGCGTCAGCCATGGACGCGACAAATGATGGAACGTGGGATGGCGGAAGAAAGATTCCGGCACACCCCTACATGGCGCACCAAATGTCGGATATTGGGTTTCGGCAAAACCCTTAAGGTTTGAACTCTGGGGTGCACGCGAAGATCTTCCCCCTACCGATCCACGTCCTAATGCCTCGGTGAGAATCCAAGCTACTAGATGAACAACACAAGGGACACGAGGTTTATACTGGTTCAGGACACCATTGTGGTGTAATACCCTACTCCAGTGTGTGGTGTGGTGGATTGCCTCAGGGGCTGATGATGAACAATACAGAGCAAGAACAGCCTCGCGAGGAGAGGTGTTCTTATGCTGGTGTGGTGAGTATGGTCTGAATCTCGATCCGTCGGCCCCCCTGCTATGGTGGTGGCTAGCCCTATATATAGAGGCCTTGGTACTCTCCCCAAATATCGAGCGGGAAGGGATTCCACAATGGCGGGATTTGAAATAGAACATATAGTACAACCTATCCTAACTAAAGTGGGTCTTCGACTGCCAAAGGCACTAGCGATGATGCCGCCTTGGGCTCCAAGGTGACCTCCATCCTGCCGTTGTGCCGGTCTTGGTCTCGTTGCACCAGAATGGTAATCTTTGCTTGATGCCTCAGTACTCTGCGCCTGTGCTTGCCCCCTTTGCACCAAAGAGGAAACAAGGACACTGCATAGGCCGACGCCTGCCTGGCACCCGCCTGGTCTCGATCATCATGGCTTGTGTCATGAGCACCTCGCGAGGTACCCTTTCCTTGATATCTCCGCCTCCTCGCGAGCCTGCCTGGTGAGGCCGCTCCTGAGAAAGCCTTCCATCGTCCGCCCTACGAGGCTTGGCCCCCTTGTGAGGGTCTTGAGCTTGAGTAGACGAAGATGGGCCGTACTGGGCGACCACTTGAGCCACGCCGCAGGCTGTAGATAGGCAAGTCTGGGGACCCCCATTCCCAGAATGCCGACAGCATCCGCAACTACTAAAGATCATTAAGGTAAAACCCAACCATAACATTAATGTATCAAGTCCTCTTTACTCCCATACGCAAACAACCTACTTACTTGGGTCTGTGCTTTTGTCACTCACGGCACCCACCATAAGCGAATCATGAACATATTGCAAACCCTACAGCTGGGATCCCTCACACTTGCACGACACAGAGAGCACCATAGGACAACAACAATAATAAAACATACAACTTAAACCAGTCATGATCATCAATCAACGCATCGGACAAGATGGATCTACTAAAACATCATAGGACAGCAGGGAGAAGGGGTGTTACACCGCTGCATAAGGGGGGAAGAGTTGGTGATGACGGTGGCGAAGTTGTTGGTGTAGATCGTTGTCACGATGATGGCCCCGGTAGCGTTTTGGCGCCACCGGGAGAGAGGGGGAGAGAGCCCCCTCCTTCTTCGTCTTCCTAGACCTCACCCCTTAGACGGGAGGAGGGTTTCCCCTCTGTTCCTTGGCCCCCATGGCGGTGGAGGGGCGGGAGCTCCTCTGAAATTGGATCTCTCTCTATGTTTCCTTTTGTTTCTCCGCTCCTGTTTTCTCCCCTTTCACCGTTTCTTAAATTACCGGAGATGCATAACTCCAATTGGGATGAAATTTTAACATGATTTTTATCAGGATATTACCTTTCTTGCGGCTGAAGAAGGGCACCAACCGCCTTACGGAGTGGCTACAAGCCTCCCAGGCGCACCCTGGGTAGCGGGGCGCGCACCTAGGGCTTGCGGGTACCTCGGGCATCGTGTCGCGTTGATTTTTTCCCCAAAAATCACAAATATTCCAAAATAAATCTTCGTCAATTTTGTCGTGTTTGTACTTTGTTTGGTATAGATATTATGTGAAACAAAAACATGTAACAAAGAGGAACTGGCACTGGGCACTGGATCAATATGTTAGTCCCAAAAATAATATAAAAACTTGCCAAAAGTATATGGAAGTTGTAGAATATTGGCATGAAACAATCAAAAATTATAGATACGATGGAGAAGTATCAGCCGCCTTCCTGGCGGCCGGGCTTGACGGAGTATAACTAAAGTTAAACTCAAGACCAGATTACAAGAATACAAAGATCATCTCATAAGACAGAGGTCAGAAATATTGAAAACTCAGCCCGAAGACCCGGCAAGATCCTTGTCAGGGAGAGCTAGTGAAGGCCGCCAAGCTCCAAGTCCTGTAAGCTCCAAACCCTGCAAGAATCCCACTACATTGCCACCGCTCCAACTCATCGATCATGTTGTTACTTGTCGATTATGTGTTGAGAAGACAGATAGTTAGGTGAGACTTGTCTGGGCACGCGGCAGCTCACCGCCATAGATACAACTTTATTGACACCTGTAAAATGTCGTGTCAAGGAAATAGAAGGCAGATGGGAGAACGACACAGAAGGAGAGAGCATCCTTGCCGGGGAGCTCCATATTGGAAATATTCCCTATAGGCAATAATAAATTGGTCATTATCATATTTACTTGTTCATGATAAAGGTTTATTATTCATGGTAGAATTGTATTGACGAGAAACTTAAATACATGTGTGAATACATAAACAAATACTATGCCCTAGTGAGCCACTACTAGACTAGCTCGTTGATCAAAGATGGTTAAGGTTTCCTAACCATAGACATGAGTTGTCATTTGATATAAGGATCACATCATTAGGAGAATGGTATGATGAACAAGACCCAATTGTAAGCTTAGCATTCGATCTTATCACTTGAGTTTATTGCACTAGCGTTCTCATGTCAAGTATCTATTCCTAAGACCATGAGATCATGTAACTCCCGGATACCATAGGAATACCTAGTGTGCTATTAAACGTCATTTCGTAACTGTTGATCATAAATATGCTCTACATGTATCTCCGAAGGTGTCTGTTGGGTTGGCATGGATTGAGACTGGGATTTGTCACTCCGTGTGACGGAGAGATATCTCTGGTCCCTCTCGGTAATACAACATCATAAAGATCTTCAAAGCAATGTGGCTAATGAGTTAGTCATGAGATCTTGTATTATGGAACAAGTAAAGAGACTTGCCGGTAACGATATTGAACTAGGTATGGCGAAACCAACGATTGAATCTCGGGCAAGTAACATATCGCGGGACAAAGGGAATCACATATAGGATGAACCGAATCCTTGACATCGTGGTTCAACCGATAAAATATCTTCATGGAATATATAGGAATCAATATGGGCATCCAAGTTCCGCTATTGGTTATTGACCGGAGAGGCATCTCGATCATGTCTACATGATTCTCGAACCCGTAGGGTCCACACGCTTAACGTTTGGTGATGCTAGAATAATATTGGGATATGCATTTTGGTGACCGAATATTGTTCAGAGGCCCCGATGAGATCCCGGATACTACGAGGAGCCTTGGAATGGTCTGGAGGTAGAGATTATATATGGAAAGTTGCTTTCAGGGTTCCGAAAAAAGTTTTAGCTTCCAGAAGGTTCTGAAAACTTCCGGAGGAGTCCAGAAGTCCACCAAGGGTACCACCACGTACCAAGGGTCAACATGGGCCGAGGGGAGGTGCCCTGGCCTTATTGGGCTAGGCGCACAAGTTCCTCAAGGCTCATGTGGCTGGGAAAGGTGGAAAGTCCACCTATGTATGGAAATGAGGGAATTGGACTAGGTGTCCAACTCCTCCCTTTGGTGGGCCAGCCCTAGGGCTTGGAGGACTAGCCAACATGCCCGTCCACCTATATATAGAGGGTAGGGATTTTGGGCCTGTGGGACTGGGGGTACCCCAACCCATCTGCCTATGGAGCATGCCCAAGGGCCCAACGACTAGCCACTATTGGACTTCATGCGCGAGACCCTCGTTTCACGAGGCACACGTCACCAAGCGTCGTCAACGGCCTCGCGAGGCCCTCTTTTGGGGAGATCTGCCGAGGCTATCCCCCGAAGCCCCTCACGAATGTGGGCAAGTCAGGGGCGGCTTGCCAAGTCGCGCGATCCCGCGTCTTCAAGTGGGTGATGTCGGATTTCAGGTTCTGCAAACCCTTGGGAGCTTCGAACTCTGGGGTGCGTGCAAAGAACTCGTCCTCCCCAGTCGGCCTACTCGCTAATCTCATAGTCCAGCTCGACGAACTGAATGGAAAATCAACACAGCAGTTTACACAGGTTTGAGCCACCTTGCGGTGTAAAACCCTACTCCTGCTTTGTGGTGGATTGGCCTCGAGGGGCTGATGATGAACTAGTACAGTGGCGAACAGCCTCTGGAGGAGAGGTGTTCTTGGGCTCGAGTGATTTGGTGAGTGTGTGGATGGAATGGATCCCTTCCCTCTCTATGGTGGTGTCTAGTCCTATTTATAGTGGCCTTGGTCCTCTTCCCAAATGAAGGCGGGAAGGGATCCCACAACGGCCAAATTTCAAGGGAGAGAACTAGTACATGTTGTCCTGACAAAAGCAGTCTTCGCCTGCAAAAGCTTCTGGTCGTGACACCCTGGTGGGCTCGGCGATGACCTCCGTCCTACCATCCTGGTGGTCTTGGTCTTGTTGCACGGGAATGGAAACCTTTGGCTGATTCCTTGGGACTCCGCGTGCTTGCCTCTTTAGCACCAAAGAGGAAACTGGTACACTGCGCCTGCTGGTGCCCGCCTGGCCTTGGTCTTCATGGCTCATGTCATCTGAACCTCGCGAGGTGAGGCTTGCATAGAGATCTCCGCTCCTCAGGAGCCAGCCTGGGGAGGCCGCTCCTACTGAAGGTCTTAGTGTCGTCTGCCTCATGAGGGTCTTGAGATGTTGTCGCTGAAGCTAGGCCATACCAGGCCATCGATGGAGCCACGCCATGGGCCGCAGGCAGGCAAGTCTGGGTACCCCCGTTCCCAGAACGCTGACAGTAGGCCTCGGGCCCAAGGCGCCCTCGGACATGGCTTTGAGGCTAAGCCAAAGGGCAAGCGCGGAGCACCGCGGGCCCTATCTGCATGGGGCCTTGGTCGACACATGGAGATTGATGGGATGTGGGTGTCTCCGCTTCCCCACGCGCCTCGGCAACTACTTGACTTGATGAGACTCTGCTGCATGCAGAGAAAAACCATCATTGCATGGGAGCATGGAGGCCGGTGGTTGGCCTCCTTCTGGCTATAAATGAGGGGAGGGACAGAGCCCCCTCGCTCATCTCCATCTTCTCGCTGCCCGCTCCTTCTTCTTCTTCTCTATCTCGCCGTCTTGCTGTAGCATCCATGGCTCCAACGAGGTGGTTCTCCGCCGCCGAGAAGGGAAAGGCCCCCAAGGAGGGGCCGGGTTCGTTGCTGCCCAAGATGGGGCGTGGCTGCCCCGCAAGCATGCTGGGACACCGGCGGTAGCTCCTCAGAGGTGCGTGCGCACTCCTTCGGGGGCCGGCGTCGCTTTGGGCAGCTGCGGCGTCTCTTCTTCTCAAGGCGGGAGCCGTCAAGGACGAGGCAGCCCCTATGATGAGGGGAGTTGTGTCGTGGTTGCCCAGCCTCCCCGGCCGTGCTTCCACTCGGCGGGCGTGCTCCCAGAGTTCGTCGTGTGGTCGGAGAGGCCCGCTGGCACCTGGCTCCCGCTCCTGTGCTTCTTCATGGGTGAGCTGTTGGTCGCAGGGCTTGACGGCCTCTGGCTGCAGGCTGACGGCTGCTGCAGCAAGGCTTCATGGGTTGGGGTCGAAGTCACCACGACGAGCAGTGCGTCGTTAACCCGCGGTTGGCAGGCGTTTGCCCATGCGCGAGGCTCGAGCGGGAGGCGCACCCTTCATTTTAGGTACGACGGCCTCGTGACCCTCTATGCGAGGGTGTTCGGGGAGGACGGCCATCATGCGGGGTGATGCCCGAAAGACGGCAGCCACGACGATGAGCTTGGCCTTGATGAGAGCCATGGCGGCGACGAGGGTGAGCTTGCCATTGGCGACTATCGTGCTTCCTTTAGCAGCGGCGGCTCCTCCTCCGGTGAGAGCACTAGCAGTGGTGGCTACGACCAACCACCACGTCGCTGGGTTCACATCAAGGATGGCAACGGGTCATCTTGTCACCGTGCTTCGGTGAAGCGGGAGGAAGACTTGGATTGAGCTCGGAGGCCGCTGGAACCTAGCCTCGGGAGCTGATGCGGTCGTGCAAGCCACTTTTGTTTAACCTTTCCTTTCTCTTTTATGTGAAAAATGTAGAGGGCCCCGCTGGGGCGTGTAATGAAACAAGGCACTCGTGCCATTATGCTAGGTTTGTCATTTCGATATTGTGCTGAGATACCGATATTCTGACCAGGTGCGGCTAGGATAACTTAGCTTGATATGCTTGCTGCAGTTTGCCACCTCGCGAGGGTGCGCCTGTCTAGCACATCTCGCGAAGTTTGCTTCTTAATGACTCAGGAGCCGTCGGGCCTTAGCAGGCATTGTACAACTGCAGAATTATTAGAAAACTCCACAGCGTGTCATGCCCTTCCTTGCGCGATCCCCCGAGCGTGGATTGGTTGTGGCTGGTGCACCGCGTCGTGATGCCTGGAGGCACGGACTTGAGAGGGTGCGCGTGCCCGCGAGCTCGTTTGAGAGCGTCTCGCGAGGATTTAAGGACCGAAGCTCTGGGGCGGCAGGGCTTCGGTGAGGGTGTGGCCGTGGGGAGCGCCAAGCACACATACCTACCTAGCTCCCATGAGCGGGACGCACGAGGAGGAGCGACGGGTAATTGCCGTTCTTCCTGGGACAAGGCTGGAGAGGCGAACGAACAAGAGGAAAGAAAACCCAGCTCTGGCAAACGAGAAACATGAAAACTCCAAATCCATTAAGAAGTTGCAAACCAACTACAGAAAGCAATCAAAAGAACAGCCGCGTCCAGCACCTAATCTAGTCTTCTCACTAGTGCGGGGCTAAGTGCTGCCACTAGGACATGGGAGGGAGCCCCCGTGAGTCCCACGAGCGACACTCAGGAGACTCCGGGGCATGTACAACCCCAATCATTATTATATGAGAGTGTCACGGGCGGAGACCTTCACAAGCACGGGGCCTTGCTTCATGGGTAGAACTTCTAGAGGTGCTGGATGTTCTAGGCGTTCTGGATGGGGATCCCATCATGCATCAACAGGCGCGCGGCGCCAGGCCTGGAGACACGGGCGACCCTGGACGGGCCCTCCCACATGGGTGAGAGCTTATGCAGCCCTTCCCTGGAGAGCACCCGCCTTAGGACGAGATCACCCACCTCGAGTGTCTTGGACCGGATGCTGCGGCGGTGGTACCTTGCCGCTCGGAGCGAGGCTTGATGGCGGTGTTCCTCCCCCAGCACGAGGTCCATCCCCCGTGTGGCGTCCTGACGTGCCTCGTCAAATGCCAGGACCCGCATGGAGCGATGCTTGACCTCATGAGGGAGAACTGCTTCAGCTCCGTAGACGAGGAAGAATGGAGTCTCGCCTGTTGGCTTGTTTGTTGTGGTGTGGATGGAGCACAACACGGACATGAGCTCATCGAGTCAGCCTGTGCCGCATGCCTCGAGCTTTTTCTTGAAGGTCCTTGCCTTGAAGCCTCTTAGGACCTCTGCATTGGCCCGCTCGGCCTGGCCATTGCCCATGCGGTGTGCCACTGAAAGGTAGCATGTCTGCATTCCAAGGTTAGCACAATATGTTTTGAAAAGGTTGCCAGTGAACTTCAAGCCATTATCAGTGATGCTACGGTTAGGAACACTAGACCGGCTCACGAGGCCCTTGATGAACTTGACTGCCGAGCCAGCCGGGATGGTGCAGACGGCTTCCACTTCCGCCCACTTGGTGAACTTGTCGATGGTGATGTAGAGGTAGCGGTAGCCCCCGGGTGCTCGAGGGAATGGCCCCAAGATGTCCAGACCCCAGACCATGAATGGCCAAGAGAGCGGTATGGTCTGGAGGCCCTGAGCTGGCTGATGGATCTTTTTGGCATGGAACTGGCAGGCTTCACAGGACCTCACAAGCTCGGTGGCATCGTCAAGCGCCTTGGGCCAGTAGAGTCCGCTGGGAACGCCTTGCCCACGAGGGTGCGCGATGAGGAGTGATGCCCGCAGTCGCCACCATGAATGTCGGGCAGCAGCTCGCATCCCTGGTCCCCGGAGATGCATTGTAAAGAAACATCATTCGGCCGTTTATGGTAGAGCTCACCGTCCGGATGCAGTACGCGGTGGTTTGGCGGGCCACACACTCTACATCTTCCTCTTTCTTCGGCAAGGCGCCCTGGAGCAAGTACGCCTTGAACTCACTACCAAAAAATACACTTCCGTGATGATACGTATTTGCCACAGTAGGTCACGTATTCTTTCATGCATGTACATCCATGACAATTTTATGACAGAATCAAGATAGTCATACTTGTGTTGTCGTAGAAGTGTTCCATGACATTACCAGAATTATCATCACGCAAGTGTCCACTTCCAAGACGATACATCGCGTGTCATAGAAGTCCTTTAGTCAAGGGTGACCGACACGTGGCATCCACCGTAACGGCTCTCCATTAAGCTATCGGGTCCGGTTTTGGATCCGATAACCCGTTAACAGCCGCGACCAATGGGGATTTTCCACGTGTAAAATCATCATTGGCTGGAGGAAACACGTGTCGGCTCACTGTTGGGACAGATGTCATCCACTCATTGGACAGAAGGCACCTATGATACGTCGACACGTGGCACGACCTAATAGAGGCCCATTCCTGTGAAAAGGCAGGCCCGTTTGACTTGGTCAAAAGGTGGCGGGCCGGCCCATGGAAAGCCTGTTAATAGCCTATTCGCATATAGCCCATTTATGGCCCGCTAACCCAGGGCCCATTACGTACTATCCGAATTAGGCCCAGTAGCGTCATTTGGGCCGTCCAATGTGATTCCAGCCTGTTTTAACTTCCGTCCCATGTATGGCCCATGATGTCTTTCGGCCCATATGAGGCCCTTTGCAACTCTTGGCCCATTAATGGCCCGTGGTGAAACTGGCCTGTAATAAACAATGTATCACTTTATACCCATTAATGGCCCATTATTCCATTGGGCCGTTTCCAGCCCATGTTATCTTTTGGCCTTCTCAAGGCCCATTTATTCTTGGGCCATTTCCAGCATTCGGTTACTTACGGCCCATTACTGTCATTTTATGCTTGTGGGCCAAATTCAGCCCATCGTTACAGTCGGCCCATTTGTTGCCTGTTAATACGTTGGGCCATTTTCATGGCGTCATCAAATACATCCTGTTATGGCCGGCCCATGAACGGACGATTCCAACTCTAGCCCGTTTACGACCCATAACGCGGTCTATTATTGGCCCTTGTTTGGCCAATCGATCATACAGCCCATAGAAGGCCCAATGATGATACGGCCTGTAGAAGGCTCATGGTTTCTATGGCCCGTAGAAGGCCCATGGTTTCTACGGCCCTTAGAAGGCCCATTGTTTCTACGACCCATAGGAGTCCCAGGGTCATCACAGCAAATGTGTAGCCCATGGTTATTGTGGCCTAGTTTTAAAAAGTAGGTTATTGCGGCCACTAGGAAATCGCGGAAAAAGAACCGCACTAACTACAAACAAACAAATAAACAAGACAACAAGGAAATAAATAAGCAAGCAACTTATGCTAGGATATCACGGCTATTACTCCTATTACGTCCACTAGGCATCAAAGTTTGCCACCAGTGCAAATATAGGGAATAAAGCAGCATATCACATACACCGGTTGTCAAAGTTGGCAACCAGTGCAAATAAACGCCGCCGTAAAACAATTCCAGAACTGAAACCACTTCAGAAGAGATCAAGAAACAATATCCTGGGTACCCATAATGCTGGCAAGATGCTTAGCAAGCTTATTAACTTTCTCTTGTTTGGCGCTTAAATCCTCCAGTGCTTGTTGTTGCACCAGAAAGTATGCATCTGAATTCTGCAGGGACTTCCTTAGTCCTCCGGCTTCCTGTCAAAGAACATCTGATCGATGTCTTTCAACTTGAAGTTGAGACTCAAGAAGCCAAACTGATTCAGGCAGCAAGTTCAAAGAGCTGGTGCCAACAGTAGTAGCCAGTAACTCGAACACTACATCAAGACAGGACTTTGAGGTTGTCTCAGTGTCTTCAATATAGTTTTCATCAGCTTTCTTCGAGACCAACAGGGATGTCTCACTATCTTGAACCTTATCTGCATTACTTCCTTTACCATTGCATAACGGGGTACTCTTCCTCAATATTTTATCCGCATTCTAAAAGAGAAACAAACAGACACATCACAGGTTTACCATGTTGTATATGAAACTCATTTTGGTAAACTAGCTCAGTAGTAAGGTGGACAGGATAACAACATGAAACAAACATATATCTATGTAGTATGGTCACTGTATGGTCTATATCGTTCTAGTTTATGTTGCCAAATCAAGATAGAGACAGTTCAAATCATATCTATTTAAGACAGAGCAGCATAGACAGAATATAAGTGTGGGAAACTACACAACAATAACAACACTTGTAATATGCATGGAATGAGAACATAACTGTTTATTCAATTGAAACTGAAATCAACATAGAGCAAGTTACAACAACAAACACGTTAAAGAAATAGGTATAAAACATACCTGTTGCGCCATTGAAGTTTCAATTGCATCCTTCAAATTTGAAATTAGTTAGTATGAGTAAATACAGTGATGCAAGAGCAAAGGATAATGAACCATAGCAACGGAACCTAACCTGAGTACAATTCTTCTTCTGCTTTAAGCATTGACTTGGGGTTTGGAGTGGTGGTCCTCGTGCTTTGGGCACTGCAGTTGCCTTACTAACTGCTCATGTTTGGGTGCTCTGTGGTGGAGACTGTGTTGTGTCAACTGGAACAGGGTTACTATCTGTTGGGGTTGGGGTTAGAAGGGGTGTAGCCGGTTCTTTGTCCAACTGGGTAGGGGTACAATCTACATGAGTCTGGGTTATGTCTGGTGGGGCTAGTTCTTGGGCAAGTACAACCATGGTTCTATCTACATCGACAGGTAGCACGATCTTTTTTGAAGACCGTCTTTTTACTCCCACAGATACTGCCATCACCCCCTCCAATTCAAATGGCTGATAAACAAGAAAAGTAATTGAATGTACAGACATTGTAAGATAGATAGGTGCAATGGATAGTAGGGAAGAAAACAGGGCATGAAATAATTCACATTTATGTTGTCTAACCAAACATAATAGCATGACATAATATCAAATATATGATGGCTAATTAAATAGGATAGCACGACAGAATTTCACATGTATGATGGCTAACTAAACAGGATAGAATGACATACTTCAAAATATGATGACTATGTAAACAGGATGACATGATATAACTATAGGATGTGTCTATTAAAGTGGTTGGCATGCCATAATTCACAAACATGTCATTGATGGAAACATGATGGCATGATATAATTGACGGATATAATGTCATAATTCAAAATATGATGACTATGTAAACAGGATGAGATGATATAACTATATTATGTATTTAGAAACTTGGTTGGCATGGCATAATTTAGATACATGTTGTCTATGTAAACATCATGGCATGATATAATTGTCAGGACCACGACCCAATGGCACATCGATCTAGCATGTAACACCTCATATCACTTTGCGGCCTCACGCACGGTATTCCCACGGGTGTCGCCTTACTTTCCCCGGGACCGTTTGCGCCTTTTGGCACACGTATATGATAGTGTCGCTAGCATCCATATAACAAGGAGCCCGGGCTGACATGGCTAGTCGTGAACCCAAAGTGGCACTAACTTACAGGGACAGGCATACATGACCCAGCATCGAATGTGTCGGTCATCAGCGAGTGAATCCAGGCTGTTGCACTGGGCTAGCAGGACTCCGATAAACCGGGCTGTAGCAGGCTAACAGGACTCCGGTATTCATCGTGTGACATTTCCCCGGAGGGACAGACACAGGAACGAAGAAGGACACATGCCGGCCAACCTAAGTGTTTCGGAGCAGTAGCAAGCTACCATGGCTCAGTGGAAGCACTAGGAGACATTTACCGGTAAGAGAGGCTACTAAGGATAAACAACTAGATAGTCAGATCCCACACATACCAAGCATTTCAATAACATACACACAATATGCTCGATATGTGCAAATACAACATGGCATCACAACATGACTCTACAACTCAAGTATTTTATTCAATAGGCTCCGAGGAGCGAGATATTACAAACATGGGTCTTACGACCCAACATTCAGAGCATACAAGTCAAAGCACAAGCGGAAGCTTAACATGTCTGGGTACAGACATCTATAAATGAAAAGGGCTGAGAAGCCTGACTATCTACCAGATCCCGCCGGGGGCACAAGATCGTAGTTGAGGTAAGAAGCTAAACGTCGAAGTCCAAGCGGAACTACTAGTGAGACTGAAGTCTCTCTGCAAAAACATAAAATAGGCAAACGTGAGTACAAATGTACCCAGCAAGACTTACATCAGAACTAACTACATATGCATCATTATCAACAAAGGGGATGGTGGAGTTTAACTGCAGCAAGCCAGCTTTGACACGATGGCTATCCTGAACTACGACTGCAAGCGACTCTTTGAGGTGGCGCACACGAGTCCACATATTCACCAACCAATACACCACTATGGATCTGCTCCCGTCTCCCTACGAGAACGCCATCCATAGCACTCACACTTATCTTGCGCATTTTAGAGTATCCACTTTCACTTGTGTATGAACTGTTATAGGCAACACAGAAGTCCTTTACCGCGGACACGGCTATTCGAATAGATGATGTTAACCCTACAGGGGTGTACTTCTTCATGCATGTTTCCACCACTTAGCGTCTGCACACGACATGTGCTCGGCAGACTTCAAGCCAAAGCCGACGTGGGTGTAGACCATGACCTACCTAAACACTCAAGTCTCTAGTCCAGGTTTATCGCCTATTTGGGTTCCATCCGCGAGGAGATCCGGCCGGAGTTTCGCTCACAGCCCCAAACGATGTGTGCAGGGTTCCCGAGACACCAAACGGGCGCCCGGTACACCGTGCCACGTGCCTACCGCATCATAGACCACCCCTCGGGTCAGCGCTGCCCACGGCCTCCAGCATACTACAAACACCAGAAACTACTTGCAACTCCTGGACAAAGGACAAGGGTGATTAAGAAGTCGAGAGGGGTCATATTTCAGGGCCCAATGCATGGTAGTAGCTGAATCATGGATCACAAACACAGAACTCAGTTCCTAAGGATGGCTACAATGAGACAACCCACCATGTACTCCTACATGGCCTCTCACCGCTACCTTTACCAAATCGTGTTCACACACTTAGCTCATACACAGTAGGACATGTTCACACACCTCTGATTCATCCCCGATGAATCAGACCTGACTCAACTCTAAGCAGTAGCAGGCATGACAAACAAGCATGAATGAGTAGGCACAACAGGTCTCAAACAACTCCTACTCATGCTAGTGGGTTTCATCTATTTACTGTGGCAATGACAGGTCATGTAGTGGATAAAGGGGTTCAGCTACCGTAGCAAGTAACAAATGAATCATTGTTGTCGTAATGCAGTAAAAGAGAGCAGGAGCGAGAGAGTGGGATTGTATCGGAACGAACAAGGGGGTTTTGCTTGCCTGGCAGTTCTGAAGATAGTATATTTCTTCATTGGTGTCATCGATCACATCGTCGGTACACGTCTTACTGAGAGGGGACAAGCACCGACAAACAAAGAAGAAACACGTTCAATGCAATGCACAATATGATGCATGCTATGACATGGCAATATGAATGTGTTTTGGGTTAATGCAAGCTAGAACAGATTGAGATGAGTCCATTTGAACCCAAGATTCAAATGCAAACCCATTTTAAGAGGTCATAAGAGTGCATTAACTTGTTTCACCTAAACAGCAATGTTAATGTGTTCTAACATGCATGTAACCGGTGCAGATGGATAGATTGGATTTTTCTGATCATTTTTCATATATAACTTATTTAATTTGGAGTTACGGTTGATTTCCTATGAATTTTAGAAGTTTGTGCTATTTTCTGGAATTTCCTGTATAAGAACAATTCCAGTAGATTGGATTTTTCTGATCATTTTTCATATATAACTTATTTAATTTGGAGTTACGGTTGATTTCCTATGAATTTTAGAAGTTTGTGCTATTTTCTGGAATTTCCTGTATAAGAACAATTCCAGTAGATTGGATTTTTCTTATCATTTTTCATATATAACTTATTTAATTTGGAGTTACGGTTCATTTCCTATGAATTTTAGAAGTTTGTGCTATTTTCTAGAATTTCCTGTATAAGAACAATTCCAGTAATTGAATTAATGCGTCAGCACTGCGTCAGGGTGACGTCAGCAGTCAACAGGCGTCGACCAGGTCAAACCTGACCAGTGGGGTCCACTGGTCAGTGACTGGGGCTAGTTAGTGACACTGACAGGTTGGTCCGGTCAACGCACACGTCAGCAAAGTCAACATGACATGTGGGGCCAGTCAACAGCCATGTCAGCGCGGTCAAGGCTGACGCATGGGTCCCACTGGGTTAATCTAAACTAAACAGGAAAATTAATTTTAACTAAACAGGCTCATAGGCCCACGTGGCAGTGGCTTACGGGGTTGATTAGAGGGGTCATTAGCACTAACTAACCTACCTTGTCACCGGATTAACTCCGGCGATAACCGGAGCGCGGCGGCGATGCCCATCCGGCCAATTCCGGCGTTGGGAGGACGCGCGGCAGGTCTTGTTGGAACGGCCGCGACGCGGCGCGTCCAGCGGTGGCTGTAGCTGTGGCTGGGGTGGCTGGTAGCGACAACTGCGGCGAGCGAGGCGGCGGCCTGAGTTCGGCCTCGACCGGCTAGGGGGCTACGGTGCGGCTACAGACGAGCTACTAGGTGCGTTCGGCTCCTAGGAGCGAGGTGAGGACGATGACGCGCTCGGGCGCAAGCTGCATCGTCCGTAGCGGCAGCGGCGACAAGGTCAGCGGCGGTCGGAGTTCGGCCGCGACGGAGCTATGGCCTAGAGCTCGCAAACGCGAGGGGAAAGAGAGGGGTTCGGATCAGGAGCTCACTGCGAGGTTGGAGAGAAGCTCGGCGGGCTCGGGGGCGTCCTGCGTGCGGCGAATCGACGGCGGTGGTGGTCGGAGTCCGAGGGGGAAAACGATGGTGGTGTCGGGGTTGCAGCGCGTCCGGGACCTCGTGGCTCGGTGGAGAGGAAGAGGGGGTCGAGGCGGAGCCTCTGGGCGCAACGACGAGGCAAGGCAGTGGCTGTGGCCACGGCGATGCTCGTCGGCAGCAACGGACGCGTTTGGTCCGGGCGAGAGAGAGGGAGCAGAGGAGAGAGGGCCGTGGGGGAGAGTGAGCGAAGCGGTCAGCGGAATCGGGACGGCACGCGGGAGTCGTCCATGCGTCCAAGGGCTTCATCGGCAAGCAGGTGACGGCGTGGCGAGCTCGGGCACGCCGGCACTCACCTCTCTGCCTGCCTGGCATGGGCCAGCGTAGTGCTGGGCCTGCCAGGTGGGCTGCGGCCAGGTAAGTGGCCTAGGTAAAAATCTCTCTCTCTCTCTCTCTCTCTCTCTCTCTCTCTCTCTCTTTTATTGTTTCTGTTTTTCTACTATTCTTCCTCTGTTTTGATTTAGTTTAGCAACTAAATCATTTTAATAAATTCTGTATGTTATTATATGGCTTGCTAAAATATATACAAAGCCACTCACAAACTTCCAGAATTATTGGAGTCATATTTAATATATATTAAATATAAATCCAAAGCAAATAGTTATTGGATTAATTCAAATGGCCAAAATAAATATTTCTGTGACTCCAAAAATATTGGTTTGAATTTTACCTCTTACCAATATTTCTAAAGAATAACAGGAACATTTTCTTGGACTCATTTGAGAAGATTTAAATGTTGGTTATTTTTAGAGGTTTTCTGAGGCTTTTTGAAAATTCCTCAATTCAAGTTTCATTTGAATTTAAACATGATGCACACATGAAGCTAGCCTAGGTCAGACCAGAATTAGGAATGTGACAACTCACCCCCACTACATAAGAATCTCGCCCCGAGATTCAAGCGTAGGGTAAGATGAAGGGGGAATGCAAACTAACACAAATGCAAACTAACACAATCTTCACGATCCAGGTTGCACTTCAAATGAACGTTGATTCGATCACCATCATTATCTTGATGTCTTGCTCCGAGAACTCCAACCGACATGACAACGAGAGGAGAAAGAAAACCCTAGAAGGATCGATCTTCTCGAAGGTCGAACAACTCAGGATTAACTCACGGAATGAGACATAGCAACATCTCTCGAGCTGAGAGACGAAGCACACCTCTAGAGGAATGGAGTGGAACAGATGACGGAGGTTTACCAGGTAGACTACAATTCCACATTAAGAAGGTGGTGATCGGTTGTCAACATAGCGAGGAGTTTAATTGCCATGATATCATAACGAGACATCTTAGAGGAGGTGACTCGTAGAATTATCCCCTTAAGTGGCAAAAAGAATTACCTTTGATTCAGAGATCATTGAAACTCTTTATACCAGCCTAAGGCAAATCACAATCGATCATTTGAAGGAGTCCGAAAGAATGACATTCTCGGACCAGAATTGATGATGTGGATTACCTTGTTGAAGACAAGGCAATGGATGATTTTGTTTATCATCGGAAATGGATGAGACCCAAGGTAGGATGGCACAATGACGGTGCAAGCTGGGAACAAAACACAAATGCTGGGAATGATTCTAGTAACTGGGAAGAAACTCAACAGCAGAGAGTGAGTCCACTGTTGAAAATTTATAGCATAACCGAGGAAGCTAGGAGCAATCCTAGTTAGTGCCGATGATAACATCTAGTGCTTGTGCATGCTCTCAAGAACTTGAGCATTTCCATATTCATCAAGGTTTTACCAATATCCGTGTCAAGGATCCTGGCAACACAACTTACTACCATGATGAATGGTGAT
Source organism: Triticum dicoccoides (assembly GCF_002162155.2). NCBI lineage: Eukaryota > Viridiplantae > Streptophyta > Magnoliopsida > Poales > Poaceae > Triticum > Triticum dicoccoides. Next base: position 409,077,960 of record NC_041389.1, on the reverse strand, counting down.
GGATGATGCAGACGCAAAAGGAGATAACACCTTCTCAGATTTCACCTTGGCAGAGCCAAGGAAACAAAATCTAGATGATCGACCGAGAGACATTTAGCACTCCGCTTCTAATGTTCTCCTTGATGTGCTAGCGTAATCCACTCATAGATATGGTTTGATATCTAGAAAATCAGGTAAAAGGTCAGACTTCGGGAACTCAAAAATCCATAAGGGTCAACTAGGGAGTAAATCCCATGAAATCTTTATGGGGAGGTAGCCAACTTTCTCAATCAAGAGCCTACAATAATGGGTCTTCCGGCTAGATGTGTTGGCGACGACATCCACTTTACCGGGTTACAAAGAGACCAATATTATAGTTCTTGGGAAAACATTCCAACCATCACATCTTCCTGAGATTCAGATCTGGCTGGTGTCAAGATATTCTAGACTCTTCAAGTCTAGAAAGAAAAACGAAAGTTTGCAACACAAATCGACGAGATAAAGTTGCGAGATTCTCGGAGAATGAACTACGATAGTAAGCTCCAAAATATGAGCTGGTTCTGCTACAAACATGTGAACACGTTGTCTCAGACAAGCATGACCACATCGTAGTCTTACAATAAAACACTACCAAGTTCAGGTGGGAAACCATCATCGAGGATAACAAAATCTTGTACAAATCCGTCTGGTACCTTCAGGACTAGCACTTAGAACTTATTATCCTTGAACAGATCAATCAGTGGCTTGGTGTGCTAGGGACACATATAGAATGGAGGTAATTAATCTACCAAACCATAGAATACTTCGCATGAATGCGTGACCTACTTGGGATGATTCTGAAGGAAGCAAAACAAACCTTTCTCAAATTCATGGCGGCAACTTGCACCAAATGCACATGAATTCGAGGAAGTCACTTCTTTCATCCAAGCATAGGCTTCATGAACGGAACACGAAGGCACAACTTACAAAGTTTCCAACACTAGGTTGATGTTCAACATGAATCATGGGGGAGACAAAATGCTGCTGATGGGCTCAACAACAACTCATCGGAATTTCCATATCACTGGACTTCCACCATCATGTGAACGCGGTGATAGCATTGGTCAGACCCAAGAGATATAGTGGTGTATGCTCGAGGAATCAACCACGAGTAAGACAACACTACGAACATCATTGGTTCTGATTTGATTTGACGAAAGCCCATACTCAAATCAAAGTTTTGATAAGGTAATAGGTCCAACAACTGATCACAGGGACCAATCGATGAAGATATCATCTTTCTTCAACATACATACAAGATATCCCTTAACATGAACTAAGTCGGACAAGCTTTTATCTTCCAGCTCTCCAAGTTGATGTATAGCTTAACCAACTAGCTTAGGGGTATCCAACACAAATTCTTGGAGAAAGGGTGGTTTACAGGAATAAACCAACTTGATCACGAACTAAACATAGCGGTCAGGTGACTACCTGGTGATACTTCCGATAAGATAATCAGAAAATCACGAACCACCGGTATGTTACTAAGCTCGAGAGCAATCTTGTTTTTCAGGGCAAGATGATATGATCAAATGAGCGGGGGATTGGAAAAATCCTAACTCAATGACCGAAAGAGTGCACTGGAAATAGGGACTAGGTAGCACAATCAACCTTAGGGTGACGATTCAATAACCAACACGCTAAGGATGAAATTATTGTACTTTAACTACCAAGCAACAAGGTTGCTATGAGTATTGATTTCACACATCACGATTCACTTGTCGGTATTCCGGTTGCGACAACACAGAACCGAGGAATGAGTAATGATGGAGAGAAGTATCACTACGTCAAGAATTCACAAGGGCTGGAGCAATTCTCATGAAAATCCTGACATAAAGGGGGTGATACTCCAGGGTAGAACAGAACCAAAAGCTGGATTGTATCTGATCTGCGGAAGACAACTGCTTTGACCCAATCCTAGAAATGGATGAGGTACTGGAGTTTGTTTCTCCTAGTCATTCTGAACTAGAATGGCTTGACGGACCACAAGAGTAATAGGCATCAATGAGCTCGAGTGCACAACTACTCTTGACTATCAATTGATAGACGAGGGTCGGAAGACAACTAAAGTGGGACAACTCAAAGGAACATACAATTTTCTGAGTTGTGGATGCATAGATTAGTATGTTGAACGAAGTTCAACAAGTTTCTTCCGGATAACCCATGCAGAAAAGTAGAACTGGCTGAGTCGCAATATAGAATGGAGAACTCAACAAGGGCACTCCTGTTGTGATCTTTTGATCCAACAAACTTCTGCCATAAATTGGTTCATAGTATTTGGAAGAAGGAAATACCACGAACTTCGAGGACTAACGCAAAGGTTACTAATAACCTAAGGGAACTAGCCATTACTATCAACATGAAGTAAGTAGGGTGAATCTCGGGTTCAAAAACCCAGGAGTAGAATACCTAACTAAATGGCATCACGGGATGCTTTCGAGAATAAAGTCCAGAATCATCACACTAGGACACAAATCATGGCTAGATTGCTAGATGATCCCCTAAGACACCTAGGGTCATAATATTAACTCCAACATATATGTCGAGGCAATGAAGTACCTCAACTCTCTAATTTGTGTGATTAATCTGACCAAAGGGACATCGGGAACGGTAAGAAGGGATTTGCAAATGCATCAGACTGTTTAGAGACCTGGGATGACTCGGACAGCATAACGGCTGTAAATGCTCAAAAAATTTGAGACATCCAGCAAAAATGGTGGCATAACCACTCAGAGGCACAATATCAAGGTTTCGAGATCAATAGTTAAGATACAGAAGTAGTAGAAACTGAACTGAGGCTTGAAACTATCAATCCTATAAGTCGACGGATTAGTAACACGTGATCCTGATAGAAGAAGAGAAAGCCTAGTTTCTTAACCCCGCAGGAAAGATAAGATGACTCAGATCAGAAGGCATAAGGGATAAGAAATAAAAAGAGCCTTACGTTCCATCCCACAATCAATTCCCTTATATAACTAAAGAATTTCTAGACTCAACTTCGACCAGTTTGGCTTGGTAAACCTATAGGCAGTCAGACTCTAATACCAAAGCTGTCAGGACCCCGACTCAATGGCACATTGATCTAGCATGTAACACCTCATATCACTTTGCGGCCTCATGCACGGTATTCCCACGGGTGTCGCCTTACCTTGCCCGGGACCGTTTGTGCCTTTTGGCACACGTATATGATAGTGTCGCTAGCATCCATATGACAAGGAGCCCGGGCTGACATGGCTAGTCGTGAACCCAAAGTGGCACTAACTTACAGGGACAGGCATACATGACCCAGCATCAAACGTTTCGGTCATCAGCGAGTGAATCCAGGCTGTTGCACTGGGCTAGCAGGACTCCGATAAACCGGGCTGTAGCAGGCTAACAGGACTCCGGTATTTATCGCGTGACATTTCCCCGTAGGGATAGACACATGAACGAAGAAGGACACATGCCGGCCAGCCTAAGTGTTCCGGAGCAGTAGCAAGCTACCATGGCTCAGTGGAAGCACTAGGAGACATTTCCTGGTAAGAGAGGCTACTAAGGATAAACAACTAGATAGTCAGATCCCACACATACCAAGCATTTCAATAACATACACACAATATGCTCGATATGTGCAAGTACAACATGGCATCACAACATGACTCTACAACTCAAGTATTTTATTCAATAGGCTCCGAGGAGTGAGATATTACAAACATGGGTCTTACGACCCAACATTCAGAGCATACAAGTCAAAGCACAAGCGGAAGCTTAACATGTCTGGGTACAGACATCTATAAATGAAAAGGGCTGAGAAGCCTGACTATCTACCAGATCCCGCTGGGGGCACAAGATCGTAGTTGAGGTAACAAGCTAAACGTTGAAGTCCAAGCGGAACTACTAGTGAGACTGAAGTCTCTCTGCAAAAACATTAAATAGGCAAACGTGAGTACAAATGTACCCAGCCAGACTTACATCAGAACTACCTACATATGCATCATTATCAACAAAGGGGATGGTGGAGTTTAACTACAGCAAGCCAGCTTTGACACAGTGGCTATCCTGAACTACAACTGCAAGCGACTCTGTGAGGTGGCGAACACGAGTCCACATATTCACCAACCAATACACCACTATGGATCCGCTCCCGTCTCCCTATGAGAACGCCATCCATAGCACTCACACTTATCTTGTGCATTTTAGAGTATCCACTTTCACTTGTCTATGAACTGTTATAGGCAACCCAGAAGTCCTTTACCGCGGACACGGCTATTCGAATAGATGATGTTAACCCTGCAGGGGTGTACTTCTTCATGCATGTTTCCACCACTTAGCGTCTGCACACGACATCTGCTCAGCAGACTTCAAGCGAAAGCCGACGTGGGTGTAGACCACGACCTACCTAAACACTCAAGTCTCTAGTCCAGGTTTATCGCCTATTCGGGTTCCATCCGCGAGGAGATCCGGCCAGAGTTTCGCTCACAGCCCCAAACGATGTGTGCAGGGTTCTCGGGACACCAAACGGGCACCGGGTACACCGTGCCACGTGCCTACCGCATCATAGCCCACCCCTCGGGTCAGCGCTGCCCACGGCCTCCAGCATACTACAAATACCAGAAACTACTTGCAACTCCTGGACAGAGGACAAGGGTGATTAAGAAGTTGAGCGGGGTCATATTTCAGGGCCCAATGCATGGTAGTAGCTGAATCATGGATCACAAACACAGAACTCAGTTCCTAAGGACGGCTTCAATGAGACAACCCACCATGTACTCCTACATGGCCTCTCACCGCTACCTTTACCAAATCGTGTTCACACAATTAGCTCATACACAGTAGGACATGTTCACACACCTCTGATTCATCCCCAATGAATCAGACCTGACTCAACTCTAAGCAGTAGCAGGCATGACAAACAAGCATGAATGAGTAGGCACAATAGGGCTCAAACAACTCCTACTCATGCTAGTGGGTTTCATCTATTTACTGTGGCAATGACAGTTCATGTAGAGGATAAAGGGGTTCAGCTACCGCAGCAAATAACAAATGAATCGTTGTTGTCCTAATGCAGTAAAAGAGAGCAGGAGCGAGAGAGTGGGATTGTATCAGAATGAACAAGGGGGTTTTGCTTGCCTGGCACTTCTGAAGATAGTATATTTCTTCATTGGTGTCATCGATCACATCGTCGGTACACGTCTTACTGAGAGGGGACAAGCACCGACAAACAGAGAAGAAACACGATCAATGCAATGCACAATATGATGCATGCTATGACATGGCAATATGAATGTGTTTTGGGTTAATGCAAGCTAGAACAGATTGAGATGAGTCCATTTGAACCAAAGATTCAAATGCAAACCCATTTTAAGAGGTCGTAATAGTGCATTAACTTGTTTCACCTAAACAGCAAGGTTAATGTGTTCTAACATGCATGAAACCAGTGCAGATGGATAGATTGGATTTTTCTGATCATTTTTCATATGTAACTTATTTAATTTGCACTAACGGTTGATTTCCTATGAATTTTAGAAGTTTGTGCTATTTTCTGGAATTTCTTGTATAAGAACAATTCCAGTAATTGAATTAATGCGTCAGCACTGCGTCAGGGTGACGTCAGCGGTCAAGAGGCGTCGACCAGGTCAAACCTGACTAGTGGGGTCCACTGGTCAGTGACTGGGGCTAGTTAGTGACACTGATAGGTTGGTCCGGTCAACGCACACGTCAGCGAAGTCAACATGACATGTGGGGCCAGTCAACAGCCATGTCAGCGCGGTCAAGGCTGACGCGTGGGTCCCACTGGGTTAATCTAAACTAAACAGGAAAATTAATCTAAACTAAACAGGCGCATGGGCCCACGTGGCAGTGGCTTAAGGGGTTGATTAGAGGGGTCATTAGCACTAACTAACCTACCTTATCACCGCATTAACTCCGGTGATAACCGGAGCGCGGCGGCGATGCCCGTCCGGCCAATTCCGGCGTCGGGAGGACGCGCGGCATGTCTTGTTGGAACGGCCGCGACGCGGCGCGTCCAGCGGTGGCTGCAGCTGTGGCTGGGGTGGCCGGTAGCGGCGACTGCGGCGAGCGAGGTGGCGGCCGGAGTTCGGCCTCGAGCGGCTAGGGGGCTACGGTGCGGCTACGGACGAGCTACTAGGTGCGTTCGGCTCCTAGGAGCGAGGTGAGGACGACGACGCGCTCGGGCGCAAGCTGCAGCGTCCGTAGCGGCAGCGGCCACAAGGTCAGCGGCGGCCGGAGTTCGGCCGCGACGGAGCTATGGCCTAGAGCTCTCAAACGCGAGGGGAAAGAGAGGGGTTCGGATCAGGAGCTCACTGCGAGGTCGGAGAGAAGCTCGGCGGGCTCAGGGGCGTCCTGCATGCAGCGAATCGACGACGGTGGTGGTCGGAGCCCGAGGAGGAAAACGACGGTGGTGCCGGGGTTGCAACGCGTCCGGGACCTCGTGGCTCGGTGGACAGGAAGAGGGGGTCGAGGCGGAGCCTCTGGGCGCAACGACGAGGCGAGGCAGTGGCTGTGGCCACGGCGATGCTCGTCGGCGGCGACGGACGCGTTTGGGCCGGGCGAGAGAGAGGGAGCAGAGGAGAGAGGGCCGTGGGGGAGAGTGAGCGAAGTGGTCAGCGGAATCGGGACGGCACGCGGCAAGCAAGTGACGGCGTGGCGAGCTCGGGACGCCGGCGCTCACCTCTCTGCCTGCCTGGCATGGGCCAGCACAGTGCTGGGCCTGCCAGGTGGGCTGCGGCCAGGTAAGTGGCCGAGGTAAAAATCTCTCTATCTCTCTCTTTTATTGTTTCTGTTTTTCTACTATTCTTCCTCTGTTTTGATTTAGTTTAGCAACTAAATCATTTTAATAAATTCTATAGGTTATTATATGGCTTGCTAAAATATATACAAAGCCACTCACAAACTTCCAGAATTATTGGAGTCATATTTAATATATATTAAATATAAATCCAAAGCAAATAGTTATTGGATTAATTCAAATGGCCAAAATAAATATTTCTGTGACTCCAAAAATATTGGTTTGAATTTTACCTCTTACCAATATTTCTAAAGAATAATAGGAACATTTTCTTGGACTCATTTGAGAAGATTTAAATGTTGGTTATTTTTAGAGGTTTTCTGAGGCTTTTTGAAAATTCCTCAATTCAAGTTTCATTTGAATTTAAACATGATGCACACATGAAGCTAGCCTAGGTCAGACCAGAATTAGGAATGTGACAATAATTCAATATATGATTTATATACTAAGCAAGTGAGCAGAGTGCAATCGCATATATGATGTGTCAACTAATGAGATGGCATTCAATATTGTATATATGATGTAAAAACTAAGCATTGCAATACAACATATGCATGATATGAGTAATATAACCCTACCAAGTTTGAGCATACACCTCAGGAGGATAATAGGACTGGTTATCTGCCTCTGAATCCTCCTATGAGGAGCTATCTGTAACCAGCAATATATCTGCTTCATCAGGTAACATTTTCTGCTCTAAAGACCTTGTCTTCACTCCAGATTTCTCCGTCACCAATTCAAATGGATGATGCACAGGAAGAGCAGTTGACACTACTACAGGTTGCTACTAACGCAACACTACGATCAAAGACCCTTCGATGAAACTATGTGTTTTGCCATAATCGCAAATAGTGGTGTAAAAAACCTGTCAAAAAAGGTGCAAAACATTTGCGATGGATGATGCATCAAACACGGTTCAGATTTTAGTTGCGTGTGCGATGCAGGGCATATGGTTCATATCAGTTAACTGTTTGCGATGAGGAGGAACAAAAGAAACGGACAGCTAGATGAAGGTGTGTGTGATGTACAACATACGGTTCACTCAGATGAACTATTTGTGATTAGGCAACACAAAAGAAACGGTCAGCCAGATCAAAGGTGTGTGCGATATACGACATGCGGTTCACTGAGATGAACTATTTGCGTTGAGACATGAGAACAGAAACGGTTCAAATGAACAAGATGTGTGTGATACGAGGCAAACAGGTCTGTAATCGGAAACGTGTGCGAAGACCGTTAACAACACAGACGATTACTGCTAACAAGCCGTGTGTGTTGTGCGCAAACGATTGCTGGTATACAATTGTGAGTGATTGTTGAAAACATCACCGACGGGTTCCATTGTTTAGTCCGTGTGCGATGTGATTTTCTTTGTCCGCACAACATCTACGCTCTGTCTATAGAGCATCAACATATATACTTAAAAAGACAACATTGCATATCCAAATTAAGCATACAATTACACAAGTGACTACACACATAACATTTCCATACACCAAAGTAAGCAATTACATGCTTACTAAAGTAGGAGATACGAGGATCTTTTTTTAGAAAAGGAGGAAGACCCCCAGCCTCTACATTTGGACAATGCATACAGCTATTTTATTAATTATTGACACAAAACCTTACAAACTCATACAACAGTAAGACTAAAGCCACCATCTAAGCAACATCTGTCGCTACTCCTATCCAGTTGACGAAGGCGCTGATAGTCTAGGCCTAACACCAAACAGACCTAGCAGCCAAACCTAACATCTAAGATCTAAGGTCCCAACTAGGACGCCTGCCGGGTATGGGCACCCACCAGTCCGGTGTGCTCCTCAACCAGGACGCCTGCCGGGTATGAGGCCGCCGCATCCACCTGCTACCAATCCATCTTTAGAGCTATACTGTTGCATCTACCTTGCCCGGTCTAGCTGCCGCCGACGCCACCACGACGCCAGACATTGTCACCCTCCTACGTGAGTTCATCTCCGCTCATCGGGCGCCGAGTCTCCACTGCGCCACGCTGCTGAGATCAGCCATCATCAATGGGCAAGATGAAACACCTCTCCTCCTCTCTTGTCCCCTCCAACCAGCACTTGATCCAAAACGATGCCCCCGGGAGGGAGAACGACACGGAAGGCGCCGACATCATCCGATCCGGTAGACCCAGATCTAGGGTTTCCCCCGGAACTTCCCGATCAGGTTGACGTGACCTGCAACAGCGATGCCTCGAGAAGGGAACGACGTCTGAAACGCAACCATCGTTCGCCAGGACCGCAGTCAGGTGCGATTTTCACCAGAAACCACGTTCTCCCGATCTTGCGGCTGGCTGGAACAAAGCGGAACTGTGCCATGAAGACGTACGTCACTGTCGGTACTCCGGCGGAGATCCGGCATCTCCTCACCAGCAGCTCCACGCGCCGCCGGTCGGCAGAAGGCCTCCCCACGGCAGATCTGATCAGGGCGTTGGATCCGCAGTCACCGCTGTCACCATCCTGACCAGAACAGCCCACCCCACTGGATGGGGCGCTGCCACCGCCGCCGTCCATTCAGGGTCGATGCTCCATCGACTATGGTGCTACGGCCACCGCTGCACGGCCTGGGGCTGCCGCCCCTGCCGCCGCCTTCAAAGCGCATGAGAGGAGCTGCCCCTGCTGCCTCAGATGGGATCCACAGCCTCCACCCGCCCAAGATGCATTTGGCACCGGGCCTGCCACCACTACGGCCCATGCCGGCGGCAGTGGCGGCAGAAGGAGGCGCTAGAGACGAGGATCTAATCATCTACTTATTGTTGCAACGACGCTTGCCGTTGCTCTGCTTCTGGTTGGATCCCTAGACGTTTTGGGGAAGGAGGCACTTCCTCATGTCAACGATCCGCCTGTACATGTCGTAGCTTGTGTACGCCTCCTTGGCCACATACACGACGTGAGCTTTGTCAAGTTTCTCCATTCAGGCCGAGTGCCAGGCACGCTTGTCCTTGTTGCACGAATCCTTCATGTCTTTGTAGTAGGGGTCGATGATGGCCTCAGCGAGGTGAACCAGTGAGTCCTTCTCATGCTCCTGGTTGTCCAAGATCTTCTATCAGCCCTGGATGTCGACAAGATTCTAGTAGGCGATGCCCGAATTCTCAAGCGCCTTTACATCGTTGGTGATGTCCATCATAGCGAACATGTAGTGGGGGCTGTTGACAAACCTGGCGAAATGCTCGCAAGGCCTTGTGGCCAGTCAGCAGTGGTAGACGTGGACGTGGTGGCGCATGCACATCTGGGTGATGTCGACCTTGGGACAAGACCCGACACGAGTGCGGGTGTACTCGAGGTCGAACCTGACCACCTTGTACTTCTCCGCGACAAGCAACAGCTCCATGATGTGGATGGAGTGCTCCACCTAGACCGGTTCGTTGGTGTACACCACCTAGAGGTCCATGAACCTTTTGTGGGTGTCTACCACGACATGCATGGTGAACTGCTGCTCGTTGTCGGCAGCCGCTCGGAGTGCCATTGGAGCCGCGCAGGATACCCTCTAAGAATTTCTCGTGGTGGGTGTGCTTCTTGCAATGGTGGGGCACGATTGAAAGGTTGAAGAGACACAAGGGTTAAATGGCCTCTGTAATAAATGGGGGCTGGCCAGCCTGTAATTGTCACGTCTTCTCACCGCGTTCATAGCAGAGGATTCCAGTGCACACTTGACAACATCGCACCCTGTCGGTGTTTTGGGAACAAGGGTCCCTAGACTTTCCTGCCTGCGGCCTGCAGAGTGGAACAGCCAGTGGCCCAGTATGGCCTGTCTTCATCAACAAACACTCAATACCCTCGCGAGGGGCCAAGCCTCGCGGGGCAGACGACGCAAGGCCTCCTCAGGGGAGGCCTCACCAGGAAGGCTCGCGAGGAGGCGGAGAGATCAAGGCGATGGGTACCTCACGAGGTTCTCATGACGCAAGCCATGACGACCAAGACCAGGCAGGCGCCAGCCTGCGAAGTGTCCTCGTTTCCTCTTTGGTGCAAAGGGTCAAGCGCAGGCGCCGAGTATCGAGGCATCAGGCAATGGTTTCCATATCAGTGCAATGATACCAAGACCAGCAGGACGGCAGGACGGAGGTCACCATGGAGCCCAAGACGGCGTCATCACCAGTGCTTTTGGCAGTCGAATACCACCTATAGTCAGGATAACTTGTACTAGTTGTCCCCTTTCAAAATGGTCCTTATTGGCTCCCTTCCCGCTCAATATTTGGGAAGAGGACCAAGGCCTCTACAAATAGGGCTAGCCACCACAGTAGAGGGGGCGGATCCGAACCTAGCTCACCAACACTCCACCACAAGAACGCCTATCATCGCGAGGCTGTTCTTCCTCTGTACTGTTCATCATCAGCCCAAGAGGCAATCCGACACACCACACACTGGATTAGGGTATTACACCACAACGGTGGCCCGAACCAGTATAAACCTTGTGTCTCTTGTGTTGTTCATCGTGCTAGCTTAGAATCGTGGCGAGGTTGTGGGCGTGTTTCAGTAGTGGGAAGATCTTCGTGCGCACCCAGAGTTCGAACCTTAAGGGTTTTGCCGGAACACGATATCTGACTTATGGCGCGCCAGGTAGGGGTGCGTCGAAATCTTATTTCCGCTAATCTGCGTCCCACTGCTTCATCGCATCCATGTCCAGCGACCCGACGACCAATGCCAACCGCTGGGCGGCATGGCCAGCCCATGCCGTGCCGCCTGCCCATGGAGATCTCAACCCCGCGCCTCAGACAGCCCGCGCTCCGCAGAATGCTGCATGGCATGGGTGACGCGGTCAACCACTGCCTGCCCTTACTCCACGGCAGGTGCGATCAGCCACAAGGGCCTCAAACCATGGCATTGCGCACCCGACGGGAACAAGCAAACACGAGGGCTGCGCTCACTTTGGCTCGGGAGCTGTTGCGGTGCAGGTTGCAGGAGAGCGGCTGAGACGTGCTGCTGGAGCGCGTTGCCGAACTTCTGGATGCCGCAGCTTCAGGGGCGCCTCCCTTCTGCGTCCAGCTTCCACCCCAGGCCCCGGTCGAATCACGTGGTGGGCCCATCCGTGCTTGTGCGTGCCCCAAGGCTTCATCGACACCAGCTCAACCATCGGCGTCGGATGTCAGGCTACACCAGCACCACCCGCAGTGAGCGAGGGCATACGCATCGCTGCCTTCGGCCCAGGCGGGCCGCCGCCCTCACCATATGGCCAGCAGGTCCCTCAGGGGACCCTTGGAGGTTCACGGCCTCGCAAGCCTATTCAAGGCTTGTCCAGGCTAAAGTTAAACTGCAGCAACTAGCTCATCGCAGGGCCCGTAATATCATGCAGGCGAACATTCAGTGTCGCTCCTAAAAGCATGTGGACAACAATCTTTTTACATGAGGGGCCTCCCCTCCCAAAATGCTCTTACAACCTTCAGGGCCGCGCCCGAGCTTTTGTGTGCAGGATAAACAGCTGGGGAACACAGGATCAGTCAGACATATCGCTCACCGCACCCTCTTGGTCGCCTCCAGAGGCATCACTGGCGCTGCTGTCATTGTCACTGGCATCATGATCACCGTCATTGGCGCCGTATTCACCGCCATTGACCACATCGCCTTCATCCGCAGCAACTATCACCCCGTCGTTGTCAGAAGCAAAGGCCCAAACAAGCGCATCCACGTTGTCCTCTACCCACCGCGCTAGGTCGCCCCGGATGGCCTCGAGCACTGGGGTGATGATGGTGTCGAAGTCGAAGTGGGGATCTGCATTTTGAAGATGGCTGAAGACGCGGTAGAATGCACGCCCGAGAAGGCTGCGGCTCCTCTCCTCGAGAAGCTGGTGAGCTCTCTCGGAGCGGTTCTCCAGGTGCGTCACCACATCAATGAAGAACTGGAGATGACTGGCATAGTTGGTCACGTGAGGATGCGGGGCGTCCGCGTCACAGATATTGCCCAGGGCCGTGTTGGCCCTGTTACTAAGTTGCTGGAGCATGGGACCATGCATGTGCTCCAGCGTCTGCCGTTGAATAAATTCTTCTCTGTTCTGCCACGCAACGGACTCAGCGTCGTCGACCCACTGTTGAAGAAGAAGCAGCCCGGCACGGGTGGAGGCCAACTCAGTCTGCGCCATGACCAGGGCAGCTGCGGCAGCCTCCGCATGCTGCACCGCTTTAGTCAGCTTGGACCTGAGAGCGACAGTCCTGCCCGCAGCCACGGCTTCAATCAGCTCCAGCCTCTTGTCATACCCGCACACAAGATCTGCACGAACTTCCTCCATGCGGCAGCCGACCTCTTCTTGGATTCGAGCCTCTCGCACGCCAACATCATCCTCTGCCTGGGTAACCTGGCGCTCCCTCGTCTCCAACCTCTCAAGGTCAAGACTGCGCTCAGCAGCCTCCAGCGTCAGCGCTTCCTCACTCCTCCGGAGCTCCTCCTCTTCAACAGGTGTCCCCTTCAGCGACGCAAGGGCGGCCAGGTGCGGCTCCACTTGCTTCTCCAGGGAAACGCTCCAGGCTTGGAGCTCCCACGCACACTTCTCTGTGACCTCGTGACGATGATCTGCTTCCCGAGCCTCCTCCAGAGCTCGGGAGCAGGCCTTTTCGCGAGGCTGCAAGGGATGCCTTGGCCTTCGCGTTGTCAAGCTTGTGCTGATAGCGTGCGAGGTTGACTGCAACCTTCAGCTTGCGTCGCTCCTCAATAAGCCACATGCCCTCAGCTTCAAGATATGCGTCCACATCTGCAAACTCTCGACCAAGCTGGCCCATCGCGTCCAAGGCCTTCCAGAGGAACTCTCGGCGAACGATGCTTCGCTCCCGTGCTCGCCTAAGCACATCGTCGATGTCGTCCTCCACCACCGGTGCTGGCGGCGGGCCCAGAGGTGGTTCGCCCCCTCTTGGCAGGGGGTTGGGGCTAGCGCCCCCATGATTGCCGGACGGGCTCCGCAAGGGACCTGGACTGGCGCAAGTCCATCCCCAGAAGAAGAGCCAAGGACCGACGCCAACCACTCGCCGTCCACGATCAGAGGAGGAGCCCTGGGCAGGCTGGTCATGCCCCAGGCAAGGTCGTGAAGGAAAGGCGACAAGGGCACAGGCTCAAGACACCCTGCGGGCTGGCTTACTTCTCCAGCTCAGCCTGCATCAGGGGAAGCACACAAGCTCAGGATACTCAAGGCCAGCAATGAAGGCAATGCCGGAGGAAGTTGCTTCTTGGGAGACTCCGCGGGCTTGGCAGGAGGGATCCTGAAAAGCCACAGTCAGGAATGGGAGCAACGATTGAGGAATTGCAAGAATGAGGTACTTACTCATCTATGGCCAAATACTTCCTATGCTTCAACAGTTGGAAGGGGCGCCCACTGCCACTCGAAGACTCCTTCCTCTTGCAGAGGGCGGCGAAATACAGACGGAACCGACCCAGGTACTCGACATGCGGACCAGTGCGTGGCGCGGATGGAGAAGCACCCAAGCGGCCAGCCATAGGGGTGCCTGACACGTCTCCAACCTATCTACTTTTCCAAACACTTTTGCCCTTGTTTTGGACTCTAATTTGCTTGATTTGAATCAGAGGCGGAGCCAGGATTTCTCGAAGCCTGGGGCTAAAGCTAAACCACTATAAATAACGCCAATTATCACGACCTGAAGGAAATAAAATGCCAGATACTCTACGACCAATGCATGTTAGAAGTACACCACACATTCAGATTAAGAATGGAATATGAATTTCTTATTACCATAAGAGAAAATTTAATAAATATCTCATCAATATAACAAAGTGCATCATTACAAACAGTCGTACCAAATTAATGAAGGCTTGTCTCCTTTGAGGCCATCGTTTCTTCACAAGCAATAATAGGACCCGGAGCTGTAAACATAAAGTCGAGTATTTAAAATCAAGAACTAGACATAGACAAGTCATTGTTCATATGAAATTTCGGGAAGCAAAAAAATATTATACCATGATTGGATTTCTATTTCCCCCCTGTTAACAAAGAACGATGGAATAAAATTGACTAAAGCAATACAATTTAACATTGCCAACTCATTGATTTCAGCTGATAAAAAGGAACTAGGGGGGAATATTAGACGATACGACAAACCTAGGTATTTAGCATTACCTTTTCAATCGGGTGTGGATCACAGGAGATGAGGCATGGAGAGTGCTTTATTCAAACGACGCGATAGATCCGCGGTTCCGAGCACCGGCCTCCTGGGCGGGCGTCTGCTGGAGTCGAGCAGTCGAGAGAGTTGGCGGTGCAGCGTGAGACTTTTCGGTCGATCTACCGAGACGAAGGGTGAGGATCGGAGCGATCTTGCATCGTGGCTGCTGGTGATTCTTTGGAGCGATCGTCCAAACTGGAGAGCTCCGTGCGCTGAGGCCTGGGGCTGGGCCTGTACAAGTGTACTAATATATGGGAAAATTCCTGCTGGGTAGCCCACTAGATGGGCCACGTCTGGGGCTATAGCCCCAGTTGCCCCAGGCCCAGTTCCGCCCCTGATTTGAATGAAACTAACCCGGACTGACGATTTTTTCAGCACAACTGCCATGATGTTGTTTTATGTGTAGAAAAGAAAAGTTCTCGGAATGTCCTGAAAATCCACGGAGGCACTTTTTGGAATTAATAAGAATTTTTGGGCGAAAGAAATACACCAGGGGGCCCAGGGCCTGTCCACGAGACAGGGGGGCGCGCCCCCCCTGTAGGGCGCGCCCCCTATCTGGTGGGCCCCCTGGACCTCCACCGAACTCAACTCCAACTCCATATATTCTGTCTCGCGGAGAAAAAAATGAGAGAGAAAGTTTCATCGCGTTTTACGACACGGAGCAGCCGCCAAGCCCTCATCTCTCTCGGGAGGGCTGATTTCGAGTCCGTTCGGGGCTCCGGAGAGGGGGATTCGTCACCGTCGTCATCATCAACCATCCTCCATCACCAATTTCATGATGCTCACCGCCGTGCGTGAGTAATTCCATCGTAGGCTTGCTGGACGGTGATGGGTTGGATGAGATTTACCATGTTATCAAGTTAGTTTTGTTAGGGTTTGATCCCTAGTATCCATTATGTTCAGAGATTGATGTTGCTATGACTTTGCTATGCTTAATGCTTGTCACTAGTGCCCGAGTGCCATGATTTCAGATCTAAACCTATTATGTTTTCATGAATATATGTGTGTTCTTGATCCTATCTTGCAAGTCTATAGTCACCTATTATGTGTTATGATCCGACAACCCCGAAGTGACAATAATCGGGATAATTCTCGGTGATGACCGTAGTTTGAGGAGTTCATGTATTCACTATGTGTTAATGCTTTGGTCCGGTTCTCTATTAAAAGGAGGCCTTAATATCCCTTAGTTTCCACTAGGACCTCGCTGCCACGGCAGGGTAGGACAAAAGATGTCATGCAAGTTCTTTTCCATAAGCACGTATGACTATTTACGGAATACATGCCTACATTACATTGATGAATTGGAGCTAGTTCTATGTCACCCTATGTTATATCTATTACATGAGGAATCGCATCCAGCATAATTATCCATCACCGATCCATTGCCTACGAGCTTTTCATATATTGCTCTTCGCTTATTTACTTTTCCGTTGCTACTGTTACAACTACTACAAAAACCCAAAAACATTTATCTTTACTTTTGCTACTGTTACCATTACTATCATACTACTTTGCTACTAAATACTTTGCTGCAGATACTAAGTTATCCAAGTGTGGTTGAATTGACAACTCAACTGCTAATACTCAGGAATATTCTTTGGCTCCCCTTGTGTCGAATCAACAAATTTGGGTTGTACTTCACCGTTGAAAGCTGTGGCAATCCCCTACACTTGTGGGTTATCAAGACTAATTTATGGCTCCGTTGCCGGGGAGCATAGCTCTATTCTCTAAGTCACTTGGGATTTATATCTATTGATCACTATGAAGAACTTGAAAGATGCTAAAACCAAGATTTTGCCCTCAACTACGAGGGGAGGTAAGGAACTGCCATCTAGCTCTGCACTAGATTCTCCTTCCGTTATTAGTAGGCTAGCGACACCTAAACCTGCTACTACTATGAATTCTGATATGTCGCATGTTATTGATGATGACACTTCTGCTATGCATGATGAAATTACCTCTGTGCGTGATACTACTTTACCATTAGGTGAATTTCTTGATGAACAACTTGCTAGAGTTAGGGGGAATGAAAATATTGAAGATGCTATTATTGATGATAGTGATGATGAAGGTTCTCCCAATGATTATGTATTTCCTGTTGTTCCTAAGGATTATGTTATGAATGAAGAAGCTGCTAGGGAAATCTTTGCTTGCAATGATAGATATGATCTTAAGAAATTATTAGCTAAATGGAAGCAGCAGTCTCTTAATGCTAGAATGAAACCCGACCCTGCTTTTGCTACTTCACCTATCTGTGTTACTGATAAGGATTATGAATTCTCTGTTGATCCTAAAATTATTACTTTAGTTGAATCTGATCCTTTTTATGGCCTTGAATCTGAAACTGTTGTGGCACATCTTACCAAGTTGAATGATATAGCTACCCTGTTTACTAATGATGAGAAGTCTCGCTATTTTTATATCCTTAAGATATTTCCGTTCTCATTAAAGGGTGATGCTAAGACTTGGTATAATTCTCTTGCTCCTTGTTGTGTGCGTAGTCCCCAGGATATGATTTACTACTTCTCTGCTAAATATTTCCCTGCTCATAAGAAACAAGCTGCCTTGCGGGAAATATATAATTTTGTGCAAATCAAAGAAGAGAGTCTCCCAAAAGCTTGGGGGAGGCTTCTCCGGTTACTTAATGCTTTGCCCAATCATCCTCTTAAGAAAAATGAAATACTTGATATCTTTTATAATGGACTAACGATGCTTCCAAGGACTACTTGGATAGTTGTGTTGGTTGTGTTTAAGGGAAAGAACAGTCGACGAAGCTGAGATATTATTGAATAATATGTTGACTAATGAAAATAATTGGACTCTTCCCCAGCCCATTCCTGAAGTCATTCCTGAACCAATTGAGCCAACTCTTGAGCCTATTCCTAAACTCACTCCGAAGAAGAGAGGTGTTTTATTTCTCAGTCCCGAAGATATGCAAGAGGCAAAGAAATCAATGAAAGAAAAAGGTATTAAAGCTGAAGATGTTAAGAATTTACCTCCTATTGAAGAAATACGTGGTCTTAATATACCGCCTGTTGAAGAACCATATTGTCTTGATAACCCGACACAGGTAGTAAAGGTAAATTCTCTCTATAGATATGCTAAAGTTGAAATTCTCTCTACTAAATTTCGTAGCCCATGCTTAGATGAATTTGATGAATTTATGGCTAAACAAGAAAGTTTTAATGCTTATGTTGGTAGAGAGTTAAAGAATAATGCTTTCGAGATAGGACGTGTAAGTGATAATCTGGCTAGAGTTAAAGATGAACTCAAACTCGTTAGCAAATATGCTTCTATGGTTGCTACTCAAGCTAAGCAAGTACTTAAAGCTCAAAATGATTTGCTTGAGGAATTAAATAATAAAAATGACTTTGCTATTAGAGTGGATACTAGAACTGGTAGAATGACTCAGGAACCTTTGTATCCTGAAGGCCACCCTAAGAGAATTGAGCAAGATTCTCAGAGAAATAATTTAGAGGCACCTAGTTCTTCTAAAAAGAAGAAAAAGAAAAACGATAGAACTTTGCATGCTTCTAGTGAACCTACTGTAGACACACCTGAGAATCCCAATGATATTTCTATCTCTGATGCTGAAACTCAATCACGTGATGAACGTGAACCTAGTGATAATGTTAATGATAATGTTCATGTTGATGCTCAACCTAGCAAAAACAATGATGTAGAGATTGAACCTGTTGTTGATCTTGATAACCCACAATCGAAGAATCAACATTATGTTAAGAGAGATTTTGCTGCTAGGAAGCACGGTAAAGAAAGAGAACCATGGGTTCAGAAACCCATGCCCTTTCCTACTAAACCATCCAAGTCAAAGGATGATGAGGATTTTGAGCGCTTTGCTGAAATGATTAGACCTATTTTCTTACATATGCGCTTAACTGATATGCTGAAAGTAAATCCTTATGCTAAGTATATGAAGGATATCATTACAAATAAAAGAAAGATACCGGAAGCTGAAATTTCCACCATGCTTGCTAATTACACTTTTAAGGGTGGAATACCAAAGAAACTTGGAGATCCGGGGGTACCAACTATACCATGCTCCATTAAAAGAAATTACGTTAGAACTGCTTTATGTGATCTTGGAGCCGGTGTTAGTGTTATGCCTCTCTCTTTATCTCGTAGACTAGAATTGAATAAGTTGACACCTACAGAAATATCTTTGCAAATGTCTGATAAATCAACTGCTATACCCGTCGGTATTTGTGAGGATGTGCCTGTTGTGGTGGCAAATGTCACTATCTTAACGGACTTTGTTATTCTTGATATTCCCGAGGACGATAGTATGTCTATTATCCTTGGTAGACCTTTTCTTAATACTGCAGGGGCTGTTATTGATTGCAACAAAGGCAATGTCACTTTTCATGTTAATGGTAATGAGCATACGGTACACTTTCCGAGGAAACAATCTCAAGTTCATAGCATCAATTATATTGAAAAAGTTCGAACTATTATTTTTGGAGGTTTTGAATTTCCTCTCCCTACTGTCAAGAAGAAGTATGATATTCTTATTGTTGGGGATTTTCATATCCCCGTTGAGGTAACTTAGTGTTATTCGAAATTTCTTTGGTTCCGTGTTATTCGGAATGAGTTTGTTAACAAGACTTGATCAACCTTGTTAGTAGATTCATTTTGATGATCATGGGATGGATGAAACTAGAAGACACAACCATCTGTACCCTCTTTCTACTTTCTGTTATTTAGAATAAATAATCAAAAATAGTATTATCCGTCTGTTTTTTGATTTATCCGTGCATTAAAAAATAGTCCGTAAATAAAAGTGCTCCAAATGCCCTGCAAATTTAGTATGATTTTTTCTGGAATATTTGAGGATTTTAGGCACTGAAATCACTGCAGGAGGGGCAAGCACCAGGCCACGAGGGTGTAGGGCGCCCCCCTATAGGGCGTGCCCCCCATCTCGTGGGCCCCTGGTGGCCCCCCTCTACTTGTGCCAGCACCCACACACTTCATCTTCCACCCAAAAAAATCCCCATCCAGCTCAAGCACGAGTTCTAGCTCGTTTTGCTGCGATTTTCGATCTCCTTGCTCAAAGCTCCATTCACAAAACTACTTTGGGAGATTGTTGCTTGGTATGTGACTCCTCCATTGGTCCAATTAGTTTTTGTTTAATGCTTTATTCATTGCAAATTTTTTCTGCATAGGTGACCCTGTTCTTGAGCTTGCATGTTAAATTTATGAGGTCCCAAGCAATTCTAATGCATGATATAGGCTCTAGGCACTTGTAGGAGTAGTCTCTACCAATCTTGTTTAGTTTTATTCACTTTTATTTTGAAGTTACTAAAATTTCAGAAATTTTTGGAAAATGTTAAGGAATTTTTTGAGGGGATCTTCCAGCCAAAGCTCTCAGGAAAAACAAGCCAAAGAGAAGGAAAAAAGCCAAGTATAATCTTCCTCGCTTAGCGGAAGTACGGTCGTGTGAATGGCCATGCGAGGATTTCTTGAAAGAAGCTGGAATTCATGAAGACTTTTATGCTTTAATCGAGACTGCAGGCCTCACCGCTTTCATCAATGACCGGATCGATCAGTATCTCTTACTCACAAATACTTTCCTGCAAAACTTTTATTATTATCCTAAGAAGTCACCGCCTGCAGTATCATTTCATTTATATGATGAATTCAGAGAAATGTATTTATGTAATTTTTGCACGGTGTGTAGGATACCTTATGAGGGAGAATTAGAGGAACCCCATCGTAAAGATGTGGATGGCTTTGTTAATACTATCGCTGTAGAGGAGCCAAATAAGGGCTCTGAGGCAAAAGTCTCTAGCATACACTTTCCTGTTTTACGCTACTTTGCCATATTTGCTAGCAGATGCTTGATTGGTCGTGGAAATAGTGTAAACTTGAGCGTTCCTGATATTATCATTCTTCAACATGCCTTGCTTGGAGACAATACTTTTAGTATGGGTGTCGTCGTTGCTAAACGGCTAGCCCTGAATCATACAAAAGGCATCATATTTGGAGGTATCTATGCTGCACATCTTGCTAGACATTTTTAGATACCCATTAGGCACCTTGAGAAGGAGGAGATAAAATTGTCTCCTCACGTTTTAGATTACAAGAGCATGGTAGCACACCAGTTTATTGTTGACAACGAAGATAGGATGCTCTTGTATAAACTTAGATTCAATAAGAAACACTTTGAGATTATTATTTTGCATGCGCCTCTGTTGTTTGATTTGCTTGCAGAAAATTATCTTGTCACACCGGAAGCGGTGAACAACCTTCGAGCCCAAGCTTTTACTTCAGAACCTGAACCTGAGCCGGAACCTGAACTGGACCCTTATCGTGCATCATATGTCCAGTGGGATCCGGAGATGACCAGCCAGTATTATCCTGATTACACCTCTCATTACACCGGAGAGAGTAGCGGCGGTCCTTGGTATTAGACCAACTTAGGCCAAAAGCCTAAGCTTGGCGGAGTACGTATTTCTCACCGACTTTACATTCATGTTCACACACTAGTCTTCGGTGCTCATACTCTTTCATTGTATTATCCATGCTAGTTTAAATTCCTTTTTCTAGTTTCTTCTTGTGTGTTTGATAAACCTTGAGAAAAACAAAAAAATTAGTTAGTCTAATTCCCGTGCTTGTAGTAGAAATTAAAATAAAAACCCAGAAAGATTTCTAGTTCTTCTTCTTTCTTGTTGGGAGCTTTCCCTTGTAAACAGTTTTATTTTCTTTTCTTTCCTTTGGGGGTCGAGAAGACCATATTGAAAATTCTTAGTGGCTCTCATATGCATGATTGTTTATTTAATTTAGAGACCATATTAATTGTCTTCTCTTTTGAGTTGAATGCTTGCAGATTCCAGCTTAGTCCAATGCACATGCACTCTTATAATTATACACATCCTTCGGTCGTGCAAGTGAAAGGCAATAATGACGATATATGATGGACTTATTGGGATGAGAAAAGCTGGTATGAACTCAACCTCTCTTGTTTTTGTAAATATGATGAGTTCATCATTTCTGAGTCAACTATTATGAAGTAAACATATTTGCAATGACATTTAGAGAATATAGTTGCTTGTGCCATGCTTGATTAGCTATGATTTATAGTCGTTTACCTTGCGTGCCAACATGCTATTAGAATGATTATGATGTGGTATGATGGGATGGTATCCTCCTTTAAATGTATTGAGTGACTCGACTTGGCACATGTTCACGCATGTAGTTGAAACAAATCAACATAGCCTAAACGATATTTATGTTCATGGTGGATTATATCCTACTCATGCTTGTATTCGGTGTGAATTAATTTTAATGCATGTTTATGAATGTTGTCGCTCTCTCAGTTGGTCGCTTCCCAGTCTTTTGCTAGCCTTCACCTGTACTAAGCGGGAATACTTCTTGTGCATCCAAACTCCTTAAACCCCAAAGTTGTTCCATATGAGTCCACTATACCTTCCTATATACGGTATTTACCTGCCGTTCCAAGTAAATTTGTATGTGCCAAACTCCAAACCTTCAAATGAAATTCTGTTTTGTATGCTCGAGCAGCTCATGTTACAACTAGGGCTGCCTATATCTTCCATGCTAGGTGGGTTATTCTCACGAGGAGTGGACTCCGCTCCTCATTCACGAGAAAGGGCCAGTAACCGGGATGCCCAGTCCCATGATCCAAAAAGATCAAAGCAAATCAAAATAATTAAATGAAAGTCCCCCAGGGTTGTTGTTAGTTGGAGGCACTCGTTGTTTCGAGCAAGCCATGGATTGATGCTTGTTGGTGGTTGCGGGAGTATAAACCTTTACCATTCTGTTTGGGAACTTCCTATAATGCATGTAGTATGGAAGATACATCCATCTCATAGTTGTTGCGTTGATAGTGAAAGTATGCCGCTCAAAATGTTATTCAATCTCTATTTTAAAATCGAGCTCTGGCACCTCTACAAATCCCTTCTTCCCTCTGCGAAGGGCCTATGTATTTACTTTTATGTTGAGTCATCACCCTTCTTATTAAAAGCACCCGCTGGAGAGCACACTGTCATTTGCATTCATTACTATTGGTTTATATTGGGTATGACTTGACTGGATCTCTTTTACCATGAATTACAATGTTTAGTCAGTCCTTGATCTTTAAAGGTGCTCTGCATTTATGTTTTGCGGTCTCAGAAAGGGATAGCGAGATACCATTTTGTTATATCATGTTATAATTATTTCGAGAAAGTGTTGTCATCCGAGTTTTATTATTATGGCTCGCTAGCTGATTATGCTATTGATATGAGTAATTGTGAGACCTAAGTGCTATTGTGAGTATGGTTAGTTCATAATATTTGCTGAAACTTCAATGCTGGCTTTTCATGTTTACAACAACAGAGCAAACAAAGTTTGTAAAAGTTTTTCTTTATCACTTATAGTTTATCAACTGAATTGCTTGAGGACAAGCAAAGGTTTAAGCTTGGGGGAGTTGATACGTCTCCAACATATATACTTTTCCAAACACTTTTGCCCTTGTTTTGGACTCTAATTTGAATGATTTGAATGAAACTAACCCGGACTGACGCTATTTTCAGCAGAACGGCCATGATGTTGTTTTATGTGTAGAAAAGAAAAGTTCTCAAAATGTCCTGAAAATCCATGGAGGCACTTTGTGGAATTAATAAGAATTTCTGGGCGAAAGAAATACACCAGGGGGCCCAGGGCCTGTCCACGAGACAGGGGGCGCCCCCCCCTATAGGGCATGCCCCCCTATCTCGTGGTCCTCCTGGACCTCCACCGACCTCAACTCCAACTCCATATATTCTGTCTCGCGGACAAAAAAAACCACAGAGAAAGTTTCATCGCGTTTTACGACATGGAGTCACCGCCAAGCCCTAATCTCTCTCGGGAGGGCTGATCTGGAGTCCGTTCGGGGCTCCGGAGAGGGGGATTTGTTGCCGTCATTATCATCAACCATCCTCCATCACCAATTTCATTATGATCACCGCCGTGCGTGAGTAATTCTATCCTAGGCTTGCTGGACGGTGATGGGTTGGATGAGATTTACCATGTAATCAAGTTAGTTTTGTTAGGGTTTGATCCCTAGTATCCACTATGTTCTAAGATTGATATTGCTATGACATTGCTATGCTTAATGCTTGTCACTAGAGCCCGAGTGCCATGATTTCAGATCTGAACCTCTTATGTTTTCATGAATATATGTGTGTTCTTGATCGTGTCTTGCAAGTCTATAGTCACCTATTATGTGTTATGATCCGACAACCCCGAAGTGACAATAATCGGGATACTTTTCTCGGTGATGACCGTAGTTTGAGGAGTTCATGTATTCACTATGTGTTAATGCTTTGGTCCGGTTCTCTATTAAAAGGAGGCCTTAATATCCCTTAGTTTCCACTAGGACCCCGCTGCCCCGGGAGGGTGGGACAAAAGATGTCATGCAAGTTCTTTTCCATAAGCATGTATGACTATTTACGGAATACATGCCTACATTACATTGATGAATTGGAGCTAGTTCTGTGTCACCCTATGTCAACGTCTACATAGAACCCATCAGAAGGGGTTGCAGCGTCTTCTGTAAAATGTAAATTATAGCAACATGAGTACAAAGGTACTCAGCAAGACTTACATCAGACCCTACATACATGCATATTATCAAGAAGGGTTGGTGGAGTTATTGCAGCAAGCCAGCTTTGACTCTTGTCTAGTCTATCCTACGATACTTCAACTTGAAATGGTTTTGCGCACACGAGTCCACTACTCACCAATTCAATACACTACCGAGGACCCACCTCCGTCTTCCTACGGAAGAGCCATCCTCGGCACTCACACTTATCTTGAGAATTTTAGCAGTTTCCATTTACTTGTCTATGAACTGTATAGGCAACCAAGTAGTCCTTTACCGCGGACGCGGCTATTCGAATAGATCATGATAACCCTGCAGGGGTGTACTTCTTCATACATGTTTGCACCACTTAGCGTCTGCACACGACATGTGCTCGGCAGACTTCAAGCGAAAGCCGACGTGGGTGTAGACCACGACCTACCTAAACACTTAAGCCTCTAGTCCAGGTTTATCGCCTATCCAGGTTCCATCCGCAGGGAGTCCGGCCGAGGTTTCCCATACGGCCCCGAACGATGTGAACAGGGTTCCCGAGATACCTAACGGGTATTCGGTACACCGTGCCACGTACCTACCGCATCACAGCCCACCCCTACGGTCAGCGCTGTCCACGGCCTCCAGTAGGCTACAAACACCAGAAACTACTTGCAACTCCTGGACAGAGAGCTAGGGTGAATAAGAAGTCGAGCGGGGTCATATTTCAGGGCCCAATGCATGGTAGTAGCTGTATCTTAAATCACACATACAGATCTCAGTGCTTAAGGTCGGCTTCAATGAAACAACCCACCATGTACTCCTACATGGCCTCTCATCGATACCTTTACCAAATCGTGTTCACCACACCACTCTCATTACCGACATAATCATTTCACTCTAGCCATCACCCAGATGCACCAGACCTGACACGACTCTAAGCATAGCAGGCATAGCAAGGTAGGAACAACACATACATATGGCTCAATCAACTCCTACACATGCTAGTGGGTTTCATCTAGTTACTGTGGCAATGACAGGTCATGCAGAGGAAATGGGTTCAACTACCGTAGCACACAGCAGTTTGAAACGCGTTGTCTTAATGCAGTAAAAGAGAGCAGGAGCGAGAACATGGGATTGTATCGATATGATCAAATGGTTGGTTGCTTGCCTGATGGTTCGATGCACTGATACGGTTCTTCGTTAGGGTAATCACGGTACTCCTCAGAGGCAGAACCTGTCGCAAAGGACACCGATACACAACCATCACCAAACAATGTGCAACAATATGATGCATGCATGAAACATGGCAATATGAGTGTGTTGGGCTAATGCAACTAAAACCAGAAGGGTTTGAACCAATTTGAATCAAAGATTCAAATTTCAAACTCAAACATGGCCTTTTAACGTGCTTTTCCTTGTTCTGCATTAAACATCAAGTTAACTTGTTTAGTCATGCATGAAAATAGTACAGATGGATAGATTGGATTTTTCTGATCATTTTTCATATATAATTTGTCTGATTTGGAGTTACAGAATAAAAGTTATGAATTTTTGAAGTTTAAATAATATTCTGGAATTTCCTGATTTAAATTAAATCCAGAAATATATATATTGCGCCAGCATGACGTCAGCATGACGTCAGTGGTCAACTGCGGCTGGCTGGGGTCAAACCTGACGTGTGGGGTCCACACGTCAGTGACAGGGGGGTTTAACAGGGTTAATTTAATCCTAATTAGGAATTAGTGGCGCTGGGGCCCACTGGTCAGTGTCAGGGGGGGTAGTTAGTTTAGGTAGGTCGTGGGTGTAGACCACGACCTACCTAAACACTTAAGCCTCTAGTCCAGGTTTATCGCCTATCCAGGTTCCATCCGCAGGGAGTCCGGCCGAGGTTTCCCATACGGCCTCGAACGATGTGAACAGGGTTCCCGAGATACCTAACGGGTATTCGGTACACCGTGCCACGTACCTACCGCATCACAGCCCACCCCTACGGTCAGCGCTGTCCACGGCCTCCAGTAGGCTACAAACACCAGAAACTACTTGCAACTCCTGGACAGAGAGCTAGGGTGAATAAGAAGTCGAGCGGGGTCATATTTCAGGGCCCAATGCATGGTAGTAGCTGTATCTTAAATCACACATACAGATCTCAGTGCTTAAGGTCGGCTTCAATGAAACAACCCACCATGTACTCCTACATGGCCTCTCATCGATACCTTTACCAAATCGTGTTCACCACACCACTCTCATTACCGACATAATCATTTCACTCTAGCCATCACCCAGATGAACCAGACCTGACACGACTCTAAGCATAGCAGGCATAGCAAGGTAGGAACAACACATACATATGGCTCAATCAACTCCTACACATGCTAGTGAGTTTCACCTAGTTACTGTGGCAATGACAGGTCATGCAGAGGAAATGGGTTCAACTACCGTAGCACACAGCAGTTTGAAACGCGTTGTCTTAATGCAGTAAAAGAGAGCAGGAGCGAGAACATGGGATTGTATCGATATGATCAAATGGTTGGTTGCTTGCCTGATGGTTCGATGCACTGATACGGTTCTTCGTTAGGGTAATCACGGTACTCCTCGGGGGCAGAACCTGTCGCAAAGGACACCGATACACAACCATCACCAAACAATGTGCAACAATATGATGCATGCATGAAACATGGCAATATGAGTGTGTTGGGCTAATGCAACTAAAACCAGAAGGGTTTGAACAAATTTGAATCAAAGATTCAAATTTCAAACTCAAACATGGCCTTTTAAAGTGCTTTTCCTTGTTCTGCTTAAAACATCAATTTAACTTGTTTGATCATGCATGAAAATAGTACAGATGGATAGATTGGATTTTTCTGATCATTTTTCATATATAATTTGTCTAATTTGGAGTTACAGAATAAAAGTTATGAATTTTTGAAGTTTAAATAATATTCTGGAATTTCCTGATTTAAATTAAATCCAGAAATATATATATTGCGCCAGCATGACGTCAGCATGACGTCAGTGGTCAACTGCGGCTGGCTGGGGTCAAACCTGACGTGTGGGGTCCACACGTCAGTGACAGGGGGGTTTAACAGGGTTAATTTAATCCTAATTAGGAATTAGTGGCGCTAGGGCCCACTGGTCAGTGTCAGGGGGTTAACTAACAGTGATTAGCACTAATCTGACCACCTGGCCGACGGGGCCCACGCGTCAGTGACCCTGGGGGGGTCAAACCCCAGGTCTAACAGGTCAAACCCACCGGCGACATGACGCCGGCGAGGCCCGAGACGGCGGCGCGATACGGAAACGCGCTACAGGGCACGGGCGAGGCCGTGCTTGGGCTCGTTGGAGAGCCCTTGCTCCCGCGCGTTGAACGGTGGTGGTGGCCGTGCCTGTGGTGGCCGGTACCGATGACGGCGAGCTCGTGAGCGGCGGCCGGAGTTCGGGTGCGGTCGGGATCGGCGTTGCTGCTCGCAGGCGAGGGAGCTGAGGCGCTGGAGGGGCTCTACGGGTCCTTACGGACTTGTTGGACTCGCCGGGGTGACCAAATGGTCACCGGAGCTGCATCGACGGCGAGCTCGGCGACGGCGGAGGTTCGGCCGTGGTGGGAAACGGGGTTACGGTGCGGGAACGAGGGGGAAAAGAGGGGGAAACGGTGGCGGAGCTCACCGCGGTTGCAGTGGGCGTCGAAGCGGGCTCGGGGACGCGCTGGAGACGGCGAATCGACGGCGATGGTGGTCGGAGCCCGAGGAGGAAGACGATGGCGTGGAGGCGATGCAGAGCTTCCCGAGGGGCTTGGCTTGGTGGGGAGGAAGAGGGGGTCGCGGCGGAGCTCCTGAGCTCAGCGGAGGGGCGAGGGGTGGCCGGTCACGGCTGCTATGGCGAACGGCGGCGATGGTGGTGTTCGGCCGTGAGAGAGAGAGCGAGGGGGAGGAGGGGAAGAACCGAGAGAGAGTGAGAGAGAGCAGGGGGAGGGCGTGGCGTCGTTCCAGGCCATCCAGACGAGGAGGGGAGGGGCAGGCAGGCAGGGAGGGAGGTGGCGTGGCGCGGTGGCGCGCGCGCGCACCGGGCACACTCCCCTCCCTCTGTCGAGGACGAAGACGACAGAGGAGGGAGACGGGCTGGGCCGCCTGCTGGCTGGGCCGGCCAGCTGGCTGGGCCGGACAGGGAGGAGCCCAGGTAAGCTCCTCCTTTTATTTATTTCTGTTTTTTAATTTTTCTGACATTTGTTTTGATTTAAATAAAATATTAAATCATTTATTTACCTTATGCCAATTTTTGCAGGAGCTAGATATATTATTCCAGAGCTCCTTTATAAATGGCATAATATTTGGACATATATTAATATATATAACTAATATATTTCCAAAGCAAATATTTATGCATTAAATCCAAATGCCCAAAATAAATACCTATGAGCTCTTAAAAATATTGATTTGATTTTTATCTCTGTCCAATATTTTCAGAGAGCAACAAGAGCATTTTCTTGGACCCTTTTGGAGAAATTTTTATTTGGGTCATTTTTAAAAAATGATTCTGAGGGTTTCACAAATCCCCATTTCAAATTAAATGGAAATTTTAAACATGATGCACACACTCTGATGCATGACTAGCTAGGGTGTGACAACTCACCCCCACTCAAAAGAATCTCGTCCCGAGATTTGGGTTCCTCCGGGAAGAAGGCGGGATACTCAAGTCGAAGACGATCCTCCCTTTCCCAAGTTGCTTCATCCTCAGAATGGTGCGACCATTGAACTTTGAGAAACTTGATATTATGACGTCGGGTGGTACGTTCGGCCTGATCGAGGATACGAATGGGGTACTCTTGATATGTAAGATTATCTTGGAGATCAAGCGTTTCGTGGTCCACACCACGGATAGGATCCGAGAAGCAACGCCTGAGTTGAGAAACGTGGAAGACATCGTGGACTCTGGAGAGGTGCGGAGGTAATTCCAACTGGTAGGCAACTTCTCGTTTGGCGAGAATGCGAAAAGGTCCAATGTAACGAGGAGCCAATTTGCCTTTGATACCGAAACGATGGGTTCCCTTCAGAGGGGTGACCCGAAGATAAGCCTTCTCGTCAACCTCGAAAGTCATAGCCTTATGCTTTCGGTCAAATTGACTCTTTTGACGAGATTGGGCTGTTTTCAACTTTTCACGAATGATACGAACTTGTTCTTCTGCTTCCTGAATCATATCCGGGCCAAAGAATTGTCTTTCCCCGGTCTCTGACCAGTTAAGGGGTGTTCGACACCGTCGTCCATAGAGAACTTCAAAAGGGGCTTTACCCAAGCTAGATTGAGAGCTGTTGTTGTAAGCGAATTCGGCAAATGGAAGACACTTCTCCCAGTCCATTCCGAATGAGATAACAGAGGCTCGAAGCATGTCTTCTAGAATCTGGTTGACGCGTTCCACTTGACCACTCGACTGAGGGTGGAAGGCGGTGCTAAAGGAGAGACGGGTTCCCATAGCATTTTGGAAACTTTCCCAAAATCGAGAGGTGAAAAGACTTCCTCGATCCGAGTTGATTTCCAAAGGAACACCATGGAGGGACACTATTCGGGAGATGTATAAGTCTGCCAGCTGGCTAGCGGTTATACTCTCACGAACAGGTAAGAAATGGGCTACTTTGGAAAGACGATCGACCACGACGAAAATAGCATTATTCCCTCTCTTGGTCCTGGGAAAACCGGTAATGAAATCCATACCAATTTTATCCCATTTCCATTCAGGAATAGCTAAGGGTTGAAGGGTGCCAGCAGGCCGTTGGTGCTCTGCTTTTACACGACGACATACATCGCAATTTGCAATATACTGAGCAATCTCTCTCTTCATCCTAGTCCACCAGAACCTCTGGCGTAGGTCCTGATACATCTTAGTACTACCGGGATGAATGGTGAGAGGAGATTCATGAGCCTCCTTAAGGATCAACTGCCGTAGATGCTGGTTCTTGGGAACCACTAGACGGTTCTCAAAGTACACAACACCATGATCATTTGTGGAGAAACAACTAGCACCTCCGTTAGCAATGTTCTCTTTGATTTTAGATATTCCCTTATCTCGCTTTTGGGCAGCGATGATTTGATCTGTAAGAGTAGGTTTTGCTACCAAGGTGGAAAGAAAACCTTGAGGTACAATGTGAAGGTTAAGCTTCCGAAATTCCTCATGGAGAAGCGGTTGACTTTGTTGTAACATCAGGTTGTTACAATAAGATTTACGACTTAGCGCATCAGCCATGACGTTGGCTTTCCCTGGGGTGTAGGTTATTCCTAAGTCGAAGTCTGTGATCAACTCAACCCAACGTCTTTGCCTGAGATTCAAATCCGGTTGGGTGAAAATGTACTTCAGACTTTGGTGATCAGTGAATATTTCGCAACGATTACCGAGGAGGTAATGTCGCCAGGTCTTAAGTGCATAGACTACGGCTGCAAGCTCTAGATCATGAGTAGGATAATTCTCCTCATGTGGGTGCAATTGCCGTGAAGCGTAGGCAATTACGTGTCGATCTTGCATGAGAATGCAACCTAGTCCTTGTCGCGAGGCGTCGCAGTAGATAACAAAGTCCTTGGAGAAGTCTGGCGGTACCAGTACGGGAGCAGAGGTCAGGCGTCTTTTCAGTTCCTAAAAGCTGTGCTCACATTGTGGAGTCCATTCGAACTTCTTATCTTTCTTGAGGAGTTCGGTTAGAGGTTTGGCAACAATGGAGAAGTTCTCGACAAAGCGACGACAATAGCTCGCTAAGCCCAGAAAACTCCGAACTTGCTTGACCGATTCAGGTGGAGTCCAATTAAGGAAGGCTTGAACTCGCTCAGGGTTAACAGCAATACCTTTACCAGATATTACATGACCCAGATAGGTCACTTCTGACAACCAGAATTCACATTTAGAAAATTTGGCATAAAGGCGATGCTCTCGAAGTTTCTTCAACACTAGCTTTAGATGTTCGGCATGTTCCTCCTCATTCTTGGAGTAGATGAGTATATCATCGAGGTAAACCACGACGAATTTATCCAAATACTCCATGAAGATTGAGTTCATTAACCGAGAAAAGGTGGCTGGAGCGTTGGTTAAACCGAAGGACATGACGGTGTACTCGTATTGGCCATAACGAGTAACAAAGGCCGTTTTAGGAATGTCCCCGTTTCTGATTTTGATTTGATGGTAGCCCAACCTCAAATCCATCTTGGAGAAGATTGAGGATCCAGCGAGCTGATCATACAGGTCGTTGATCCTGGGAAGCGGATATTTGTTCTTGATTGTGACCAAATTGACAGGTCGGTAATCTACAACCATCCGGTCCGTACCATCCTTCTTGTTGACGAATAGGACGGGGCAAGCCCACGGAGATGAACTAGGGCGGATGAAACCCTTTTTCAAGGACTCATCGAGTTGTTTCTTAAGCTCGGCTAGTTCTAGGGGTGCCATCTTATAGGGTCTTCTAGCAATCGGAACGGTTCCTGGGATGAGGTCTATTACGAACTCAACATCCCTGTCAGGTGGAACACCTGGCAATTCTTCTGGGAAGACATCCGGGAAGTCACGGACTACCGGCACGTCCTCAAGGTCTGGCAAAGGGCTGGCGTTAAGAGAATATAATTGTCGCTTGGCTATTCGGGTCAAGACATTGACTATCTTCCCCGAAGGATGGGTGAGTTGAACAGTCCTAGAGAAGCAATCAATTTTGGCTTGATGAGCTGACATCCAGTCCATACCCAGAATGATATTAATATCTGAAGATTTAAGGGCTATCAAAGACGCGAGGAAAACAAGTCTGTCGACTTGGATTTCATTTCCATGGCTTACTCTAGAAGTTTGCCATTTGGATCCCGAAGTTTGAATTACCATAGAGGTTGGCATATCACCGAATGCGACGTTATGCAAACGAGCATAGTTTTCAGATATAAAAGAATGAGAGGCTCCTGTATCGAAAAGAACAGATGCCGGATGGCAATTAACAAGAAGCGTACCGAGAACGACGTTGGGATCCTCTTGAGCTTCTTCGGCCGAGATACAGTTGACATGGCCACGTGAAGCGGTGGCCGGCTTGGCGTGGAACACTTTCCCTGTCGGCTTGCCACGGCCAACAGCTTTAGCTGACTGGTTGGGGTTGGTCTGGGGACACTCACGCATATAGTGGCCAGATTCCCCACACTTGAAACAAGTTACGGAACTGGTACGTGGAGGAGCATTGTTGGTTGGACCCCCATAGGGCTTGGCCGGTGCAGACTGTTGAACAGGGCGAGGCGCCTGGAAAGATGGCCTCGGTGTGAACCTGGGTGGCAGGGCGGTGTTGGGTACCCACACGCGGCGCTTCTGAGGACCAGCACCGGATGAGGAACCCATGTCACGGCCATGCTTGCGTGTTGCGTCATAGTCAGTCTGACCAGTTTCAGCACTGATAGCTTTGTTAACAAGTTTCTGAAAAGATGTGCACTCATGCAGACGGAGGTCGCGGCGAAGCTCAGGACTAAGGCCCTTACGGAACCTTGCTTGCTTCTTGGCGTCAGTAGACACTTCCTCAGTTGCATATCGTGCGAGGTTACCAAACTCCTTGCTATAAGCATCCACAGAAAGTCGGCCTTGAGTGAAACTGCAAAATTCCTCACGTTTACGGTCCATGAGACCCTCCAGAATGTGATGTTCACGGAAAGCCTCGCTGAATTCAGCCCAAGTAGTGACATGGCCCGCTGGGCGCATAGCTCCATAATTCTCCCACCATAGACTGGCGGGGCCTTCAAGATGATATGCAGCAAAGGTGACCTTGTCAGCCTCCGCTACCAGCGCGGAACGCAGTTTGTGAGAGATACTGCGAAGCCAGTCATCAGCGTCGAGAGGCTCGACGGAGTGGTGGAACGTGGGTGGATGTAATTTGATAAAATCACTGAGTGACACCACGTTAGTCCTCTGATGGTGTGCTGTGTTCTGCTCAATACGCTCCAACAAACGGTTGGTCTCCCGCTTGTTTCTCTCAGCTTCCATCATAACCTCGGCTAGTGAAGGAGGATGAGGCAGATTTGCATCCCTGACTTCACTGCCTTCGGCCTGCTCTTGAGGAGCAGGGTTAGTGCGCATGTTGACCATCCTAGGTAAACAAGACAATGATTTAGTGAGGATGATAAAATTCCAACATAGGATACAAAATGTAAGGAATAACTCGGAATGCAAGATGATCATCCGTATGACATGGTAGATACAGAAACTGCTTCTTTTATTCCATCGTCATACACACCATACAGGGTTTAGTACAAGACCAAACAAAGTACTATTACGGTGAAAAGAGGATTACATCTCATCGGAGGCATCCCAAGCTCCTATACATTATTTTTCTACACCTCCGGAAAGAGTACAAACTAGGTCATATCCCACGAGTCACGCGGGACGATAGACGACACAGCTAGTGCGAACTAGTGATACTACCATTAACTCAGACCGATCCGTAGTAGTCCTCGTAGAAGTCACCTCCATAGCCTGGAAGCTCAACATGATCATCCGGAAACAGACGATCCCGCGGAGCTTGTGGACCATAGGGGCTAGGATGAGGTCTTGGACCAACAGACGGTGTCCTGCGGGGACCGCGAGGTGGGGTGATGCCTCCTACATCACGCCAACCCATCACGTCTGGCAGAGCAGATCTCACAGGATAGAGATCGCGCATATCCGAATATCCAGCTTGCACCGCCGGTGCAAACCGAGTCAAAGTGGCCCAGTGGTCAGCACGGGTATTGAAGAGCTCTAACCTCAAGGCCCGATTTTCACGGTCCTTATCCTCGAGCATCTCAGCAGTGGTGCGTGTTCGTGAATCCTCCTGGGTGGGGTCAGCATAGATAGCCTGGAGATACCCTTGTGCTCCCGGAAGTGATCCTGGCATATACCGGAAATCAGAGTCCCGAAATAGTCCAGATCTGACTCGCAGGATGGTCATCATAGAGTAGGCGGCGTCCTGCACAGCCATCTCAATGGTAACCCCGAGTCCATAGGAGCAGTGAAGGGGCTCGGTGGATCCAGGATAAGATGGAAATATCCTGACAGTGCAGAGATACTGGCTTTGATTGAAGTCCCGAAATTGCTCTTCGACCGTGTACTCAGGATACCAGCGGTATCCAGCCTCAGTCATTACCCTGACCAACTTGGCAGTATGGCCGGGTACATCTAGGCATCGAGTCAGGCGAACCACTTGATTGAGGTCGCGAGTGGCCATCTGAAAGCACAATCATAATGCAAAGGCATTAGAATTTCTAGCAAAATTTCGGCAGCATAACAGCTGTAAATGCTCAAGAAGGATTTTGAGACATTTGACAAAGGATTTCGTACACACTCAACATCATCATATCAAAGTTCTGAGACCATCCTAACAACATAATATGGTAGAAGAACTGAACTAGGCTTGTATTCATCATACCTATAAGGTACTACTGATTAGTAACACGTGATCCTGATAGAGAGAATAGATCCTAATTCCTTAACCCCCGGTGGAAGAATAGACTGACTCAGATCAGAATGTCATTAGATAAGGAGTAAAAAGAGCCTTACGTTCCAACCCACAAACAATTCCCCTACATATAACTAAAGAATTTCTAGACTCAACATCGACCAGTTTGGCTTGGAGAACCTACAGGCAGTCCGGCTCTGATGCCAACGCTGTCAGGACCCCGACTCGATGTCACATCGATCTAGCCGGTAACACCTCATATCACTTTGCGGCCTCACGCACGGTATCCCCACGGGTGTCGCCTTACCTTTGCCCGGGACCGTTTGCGCCTTTTGGCTCACGTATATGATAGTGTCGCTAGCATCCATATGATAAGGAGCCCGGGCTGACATGACTAGTCGTAAACCCAAAGTGGCACAGACTTACAGGGACAGGCATCCATGACCCAGCTTCAAACGTGTCGGTCATCAGCAAATGGGTCCGGGCTGTAGCACTGGGCTAGCAGGACTCCGGTAAACCGGGCTGTAGCGGGCTAACAGGACTCCGGTACTCAAAGCGTGACATTTCCCCGAAGGGACAGACACAGGAACGAAGAAGGACACATGCCGGCCAGCCTAAGTGTTCCAGAGCAGTAGCAAGCTACCATGGCTCAGCGGTAACACTAGGAGACATTTCCCGGTAAGAGAGGCTACTAAAGATAAACAACTAGATAGTCAGATCCCACACATACCAAGCATTTCAATCATACACACAATATGCTCGATATGTGCAAATACAACGAAGCATCACAACATGACTCTACGACACAAGTACTTTATTTAAGGCTCAGGGAGCCATACATAACATACACAAAGGTACGGGTCTCACGACCCAACATTCAAGTCATACAGTCATACAAACCAGCAGCGGAAGTAACTTGTCTGAGTACAGACAACTAGTAAAGTAAAAGAGGCTTGGAAAGCCTAGCTATACTACGTGGTCCTTCACAAGCTCAGGGTCACCACCTGGGCCTTTAGCCTACTCGTTGATGTCAACGTCTACATAGAACCCATCAGAAGGGGTTGCAGCGTCTTCTGTAAAATGTAAATTATAGCAACATGAGTACAAAGGTACTCAGCAAGACTTACATCAGACCCTACATACATGCATATTATCAAGAAGGGTTGGTGGAGTTATTGCAGCAAGCCAGCTTTGAATCTTGGCTAGACTATCCTACGATACTTCAACTTGAAATGGTTTTGCGCACACGAGTCCACTACTCACCAATTCAATACACTACCGAGGACCCACCTCCGTCTTCCTACGGAAGAGCCATCCTCGGCACTCACACTTATCTTGAGAATTTTAGCAGTTTCCATTTACTTGTCTATGAACTGTATAGGCAACCAAGTAGTCCTTTACCGCGGACGCGGCTATTCGAATAGATCATGATAACCCTGCAGGGGTGTACTTCTTCATACATGTTTCCACCACTTAGCGTCTGCACACGACATGTGCTCGGCAGACTTCAAGCGAAAGCCGACGTGGGTGTAGACCACGACCTACCTAAACACTTAAGCCTCTAGTCCAGGTTTATCGCCTATCCAGGTTCCATCCGCAGGGAGTCCGGCCGAGGTTTCCCATACGGCCCCGAACGATGTGAACACGGTTCCCGAGATACCTAACGGGTATTCGGTACACCCGGCCACGTACCTACCGCATCACAGCCCACCCCTACGGTCAGCGCTGTCCACGGCCTCCAGTAGGCTACAAACACCAGAAACTACTTGCAACTCCTGGACAGAGAGCTAGGGTGAATAAGAAGTCGAGCGGGGTCATATTTCAGGGCCCAATGCATGGTAGTAGCTGTATCTTAAATCACGCATACAGATCTCAGTGCTTAAGGTCGGCTTCAATGAAACAACCCACCATGTACTCCTACATGGCCTCTCATCGGTACCTTTACCAAATCGTGTTCACCACACCACTCTCATTACCGACATAATCATTTCACTCTAGCCCATCACCCAGATGAACCAGACCTGACACGACTCTAAGCATAGCAGGCATAGCAAGGTAGGAACAACACATACATATGGCTCAATCAACTCCTACACATGCTAGTGGGTTTCATCTAGTTACTGTGGCAATGACAGGTCATGCAGAGGAAATGGGTTCAACTACCGTAGCACACAGCAGTTTGAATCGTGTTGTCTTAATGCAGTAAAAGAGAGCAGGAGCGAGAACATGGGATTGTATCGATATGATCAAATGGTTGGTTGCTTGCCTGATGGTTCGATGCACGGATACGGTTCTTCGTTAGGGTAGTCACGGTACTCCTCGGGGACAGATCCTGTCGTAAAGGATAACGATACACAGGCATCACCAAACAATGTGCAACAATATGATGCATGCATGAAACATGGCAATATGAGTGTGTTGGGCTAATGCAACTAAAGCTACCAACGCTGTCAGGACCCCGACTCGATGTCACATCGATCTAGCTGGTAACACCTCATATCACTTTGCGGCCTCACGCACGGTATCCCCACGGGTGTCGTCTTACCTTTTCCCGGGACCGTTTGCGCCTTTTGGCTCGCGTATATGAAAGTGTCGCTAGCATCCATATGATAAAGAGCCCGGGCTGACATGACTAGTCGTAAACCCAAAGTGGCACAGACTTACAGGGACAGGCATCCATGACCCAGCTTCGAACGTGTCGGTCATCAGCAGGTGGGTCCGGGCTGTAGCACTGGGCTAGCAGGACTCCGGTAAACCGGGCTGTAGCGGGCTAACAGGACTCCGGTACTCAAAGCGTGACATTTCCCCGAAGGGACAGACACAGGAACGAAGAAGGACACATGCCGGCCAGCCTAAGTGTTCCAGAGCAGTAGCAAGCTACCATGGCTCAGCGGTAACACTAGGAGACATTTCCCGGTAAGAGAGGCTACTAAAGATAAACAACTAGATAGTCAGATCCCACACATACCAAGCATTTCAATCATACACACAATATGCTCGATATGTGCAAATACAACGAAGCATCACAACATGACTCTACGACACAAGTACTTTATTTAAGGCTCAGGGAGCCATACATAACATACACAAAGGTACGGGTCTCACGACCCAACATACAAGTCATACAGTCATACAAACCAGCAGCGGAAGTAACTTGTCTGAGTACAGACAACTAGTAAAATAAAAGAGGCTTGGAAAGCCTAGCTATACTACGTGGTCCTTCACAAGCTCAGGGTCACCACCTGGGTCTTTGGCCTACTCGTTGATGTCAACGTCTACATAGAACCCATCAGAAGGGGTTGCAGCGTCTTCTGTAAAAATGTAGATTATAGCAACATGAGTACAAAGGTACTCAGCAAGACTTACATCAGATCCTACATACATGCATAGTATCAAGAAGGGTTGGTGGAGTTATTGCAGCAAGCCAGCTTTGACTCTTGGCTAGGCTATCCTACGATACTCCAACTTGAAATGGTTTTGCACACACGAGTCCACTACTCACCACTTCAATACACCACCGAGGATCCGCCTCCGTCTTCCTACGGAAGAGCCATCCTCGGCACTCACACTTATCTTGAGGCTTTTAGTAGTTTCCATTTACTTGTCTATGAACTGTATAGGCAACCAAGTAGTCCTTTACCGCGGACGCGGCTATTCGAATAGATTATGATAACCCTGCAGGGGTGTACTTCTTCATACATGTTTCCACCACTTAGCGTCTGCACACGACATGTGCTCGGCAGACTTCAAGCGAAAGCCGACGTGGGTGTAGACCACGACCTACCTAAACACTTAAGCCTCTAGTCCAGGTTTATCGCCTATCCAGGTTCCATCCGCAGGGAGTCCGGCCGAGGTTTCCCATACGGCCCCGAACGATGTGAACAGGGTTCCCGAGATACCTAACGGGTATTCGGTACACCGTGCCACGTACCTACCGCATCACAGCCCACCCCTACGGTCAGCGCTGTCCACGGCCTCCAGTAGGCTACAAACACCAGAAACTACTTGCAACTCCTGGACAGAGAGCTAGGGTGAATAAGAAGTCGAGCGGGGTCATATTTCAGGGCCCAATGCATGGTAGTAGTTGTATCTTAAATCACACATACAGATCTCAGTGCTTAAGGTCGGCTTCAATGAAACAACCCACCATGTACTCCTACATGGCCTCTCATCGATACCTTTACTCACCACACCACTCTCATTACCGACATAATCATTTCACTCTAGCCATCACCCAGATGAACCAGACCTGACACGACTCTAAGCATAGCAGGCATAGCAAGGTAGGAACAACACATACATATGGCTCAATCAACTCCTACACATGCTAGTGGGTTTCATCTAGTTACTGTGGCAATGACAGGTCATGCAGAGGAAATGGGTTCAACTACCGTAGCACACAGCAGTTTGAAACGCGTTGTCTTAATGCAGTAAAAGAGAGCAGGAGCGAGAACATGGGATTGTATCGATATGATCAAATGGTTGGTTGCTTGCCTGATGGTTCGATGCACTGATACGGTTCTTCGTTAGGGTAATCACGGCACTCCTCGGGGGCAGAACCTGTCCCAAAGGACACCGATACACAACCATCACCAAACAATGTGCAACAATATGATGCATGCATGAAACATGGCAATATGAGTGTGTTGGGCTAATGCAACTAAAACCAGAAGGGTTTGAACAAATTTGAATCAAAGATTCAAATTTCAAACTCAAACATGGCCTTTTAAAGTGCTTTTCCTTGTTCTGCTTAAAACATCAATTTAACTTGTTTGATCATGCATGCAAATAGTACAGATGGATAGATTGGATTTTTCTGATCATTTTTCATATATAATTTGTCTAATTTGGAGTTACAGAATAAAAGTTATGAATTTTTGAAGTTTAAATAATATTCTGGAATTTCCTGATTTAAATTAAATCCAGAAATATATATATTGCGCCAGCATGACGTCAGCATGAGGTCAGTGGTCAACTGCGGCTGGCTGGGGTCAAACCTGACGTGTGGGGTCCACACGTCAGTGACAGGGGGGTTTAACAGGGTTAATTTAATCCTAATTAGGAATTAGTGGCGCTGGGGCCCACTGGTCAGTGTCAGGGGGTTAACTAACAGTGATTAGCACTAATCTGACCACCTCGCCGACGGGGCCCACGCGTCAGTGACCCTGGGGGGGTCAAACCCCAGGTCGAACAGGTCAAACCCACCGGCGACATGACGCCGGCGAGGCCCGAGACGGCGACGCGATACGGAAACGCGCTACAGGGCACGGGCGAGGCCGTGCTTGGGCTCGTTGGAGAGCCCTTGCTCCCGCGCGTCGAACGGTGGTGGTGGCCGTGCCTGTGGTGGCCGGTACCGACAACGGCGAGCTCGTGAGCGGCGGCCGGAGTTCGGGTGCGGTCGGGATCGGCGTTGCTGCTCACAGGCGAGGGAGCTGAGGCGCTGGAGGGGCTCTACGGGTCCTTACGGACTTGTTGGACTCGCCGGGGTGACCAAATGGTCACCGGAGCTGCGTCGACGGCGAGCTCGGCGACGGCGGAGGTTCGGCCGTGGTGGGAAACGGGGTTACGGTGCGGGAACGAGGGGGAAAAGAGGGGGAAACGGTGGCGGAGCTCACCGCGGTTGCAGTGGGCGTCGAAGCGGGCTCGGGGACGCGCTGGAGACGGCGAATCGACGGCGATGGTGGTCGGAGCCTGAGGAGGAAGAGGATGGCGTGGAGGCGATGCAGAGCTTCCCGAGGGCCTTGGCTTGGTGGGGAGGAAGAGGGGGTCGCGGCGGAGCTCCTGAGCTCAGCGGAGGGGCGAGGGGTGGCCGGTGACGGCTGCTATGGCGAACGGCGGC
>NC_041389.1:409034420-409037121 GCF_002162155.2 Triticum dicoccoides | reverse complement strand
AGCTGCGTCGACGGCGAGCTCGGCGACGGCGGAGGTTCGGCCGTGGTGGGAAACGGGGTTACGGTGCGGGAACGAGGGGGAAAAGAGGGGGAAACGGTGGCGGAGCTCACCGCGGTTGCAGTGGGCGTCGAAGCGGGCTTGGGGACGCGCTGGAGACGGCGAATCGACGGCGATGGTGGTCGGAGCCCGAGGAGGAAGACGATGGCGTGGAGGCGATGCAGAGCTTCCCGAGGGGCTAGGCTTGGTGGGGAGGAAGAGGGGGTCGCGGCGGAGCTCCTGAGCTCAGCGGAGGGGCGAGGGGTGGCCGGTGACGGCTGCTATGGCGAACGGCGGCGATGGTGGTGTTCGGCCGTGAGAGAGAGAGCGAGGGGGAGGAGGGGAAGAACCGAGGGAGAGTGAGAGAGAGCAGGGGGAGGGCGTGGCGTCGTTCCAGGCCATCCAGACGAGGAGGGGAGGGGCAGGCAGGCAGGGAGGGAGGTGGCGTGGCGCGGTGGCGCGCGCGCGCGCCGGGCACACTCCCCTCCCTCTGTCGAGGACGAAGACGACAGAGGAG
Organism: Triticum dicoccoides; assembly: GCF_002162155.2. Taxonomy (NCBI): domain Eukaryota; kingdom Viridiplantae; phylum Streptophyta; class Magnoliopsida; order Poales; family Poaceae; genus Triticum; species Triticum dicoccoides. The sequence continues at coordinate 409,036,568 of NC_041389.1, read as the reverse complement.
GGAGACGGGCTGGGCCGCCTGCTGGCTGGGCCGGCCAGCTGGCTGGGCCGGACAGGGAGGAGCCCAGGTAAGCTCCTCCTTTTATTTATTTCTGTTTTTTAATTTTTCTAACATTTGTTTTGATTTAAATAAAATATTAAATCATTTATTTACCTTATGCCAATTTTTGCAGGAGCTAGATATATTATTCCAGAGCTCCTTTATAAATGGCATAATATTTGGACATATATTAATATATATAACTAATATATTTCCAAAGCAAATATTTATGCATTAAATCCAAATGCCCAAAATAAATACCTATGAGCTCTTAAAAATATTGATTTGATTTTTATCTCTGTCCAATATTTTCAGAGAGCAACATGAGCATTTTCTTGGACCCTTTTGGAGAAATTTTTATTTGGGTCATTTTTAAAAAATGATTCTGAGGGTTTCACAAATCCCCATTTCAAATTAAATGGAAATTTTAAACATGATGCACACACTCTGATGCATGACTAGCTAGGGTGTGACAAAATGCTTATTGATTGTAAACATATGGATCGAGCAACCAATATGGGGGGGACATGTATGTACTAAAATCCTCCAAAAGAACCTTCAGAAATCATAGTACATTGTCATTGTAAACTTGGAAAAAGGTGTCACAAATTAAACTCCCTTATGGTTAACATTTAACAGGAAAGGAACATCACCTTGATATATAGCTTCTCCAGGCATGGAAAGAATCTCAAGAAACTGACAACTTGCTCCAGGTTGGGGCCGATAGATTCTAGTGCCAAGACCTTCACTGTGCGCAATTTCTGGGTCAAGCTTTTCGGAATCATTTTCTGAATGACAAACGAACAAACATCTTCAAAATTAGAAATAATGTTAATTTGTAGAAGGAGAGGTAGAAGGCGGCTGTTGTACCTGAACGAGTGTGGATCCAATAACAAGTTCGGAGTATTTGTGAGACAAGTAGCCCACCACTGTCAATTTTGGCGCCGAAATGACATTGATTCTTGTTGGACCTTCTTGATCAACTACAAGTAATCTCACAAGTGCAGGCGTGTCTTCCTGCCGCACCAACAACACATAAATAGTCCAGAGAGTAATGGAGGGTGGAAGGTACTCAACCCATTGATCGCCTAAAGACGAAGGTACTTGAGTACAGTACAACCATGGAGTAGGTGCTCCATGTCACCGTTTGAGAGGCACACGACAACGAGCTCGAGGTGCTTCAGTCGTGGTAGAATAAGAGCGAGCGTGTCATTAAGGGGAGATGGTAGTTCCTAAACTTGGCGACGCGTAGTGTGGGTGCGAGGCGGAGTGCGGATGTTGGCAGTGACCGCATATGCCCATCATCAAAATGAGCTCCTCGAGCTAATCTAGGGCGGGGGATCGGAACCAGTGATCAAGCATGGCTCGGTCCTTGCCATTGGAACAGAACTTGCCCATTCTAAGGCCTTTGGTTGGGCCAAGGTGACTGCCGAGGATGTCACATCCCTAGCTTTTGGCAATGCACAAGGCTAGCTTCATGTGTGCACCATGTTTAATCTTGAAAGAAACTTGAAATGGGGTTGCCTACACCCTAGCATCAAAGGAATTCACTAGGTTCAACTCAAATATTCTCAGCGAATCCAAATGGCTTTCAAAAATGTTCACCATTTTTGGAAAATGCTAGAAACAATAACAAGAGGTGTTGCACATTTTTCCATGACATATTTGGGCTCTGAATTAAATCATATAGTATTTCCATTTGTGCATTTAAATGCTAATAAATATTTTAAGTGCTCAAATAATCATAAACTAAAATGTTTATTGTTGTTTATACTCCAAATAGTGGCATTGAGCAGTTTCATGATTTTTTGACATGTTTAAGTATTTTCAATAAAGCCCTAAAGACTACAGAATAATAGAAAATAGAATTAAAGAAAGAGATAGAAGGACTTACTTGGCAGCCCAGCCAGCCGAGCACTGTAGCAGCCCAGCTGGACAAAGCCAGCCCGGCTCACCAGGGACAGCACTATCTTCTTCCTCTTGCCAGGAGGAGAAGCAGCTGCGTGCCCGGCGCGCAGGCGAGCTCCACCAGCTCCTCCCTGCCTGCCTGGCCTCCCCGATCTTCTCGGCGACGCCATGACCCCCTGCATCTCTCCCCACTCCCCCCCC
>NC_041389.1:408965906-409034281 GCF_002162155.2 Triticum dicoccoides | reverse complement strand
TCTCTCCCTTGCGCGCAGCCACCCGAGCGCCATCGCCACCGTCCGCTGCCACCACGGCCACATCCACCCCTGAGTCCCTCTGACACCTCCCCAAGCTCCAACACGACATCCTCGCCCTCCCCGCCGAGCCACACGGCGCCGGACACCCTGGAGCACCGCCATTGGCTCCATCCCCTTCCTCGGGCCGCCGAGATCATCACCGCTGTTCCGTCGCTTCCAGGCCTCCTCAGCACGCCGACCATCCCAACGTATCGGCAGTGAGCTCACGGACCGAATCCCCCTCTTCCCCGCCTCGATTTCTCGCCATAGCCGTTGCCCCCTTGAAGACCGAACCGCGTCACCGCACGAGCTCGTCGTCGGACACATTTCGGTGACCATTTTCCCATGCGTGTGTCCGTTGCACTCACAATGACGCGTAGAGCCTCTACAGCCTGCTACTTGCTCGAACGCAGGCCGTAGCGCCAAAACCGCGAGCACCCGAGCTCCGGCCGCCGCCCAACTCGACGTCGCCACCGCTACGGGCCACCCCAGCTCCATTCGCTACCACCAGTGGATGTGCCACTCCTCCAGCTCCCCATAGAGACAAACCCCGTCGCAAACAACCATCTGTAGTGCCACCCCGAGCAACTCCGGCGAGGTCCCGCCATTGCCATGGTCGCCGGCATAACCTGCAGACGTGGCGCCAGTTTACTTGGCGCTAATGACCCAGCTAACCAACCCTAGAGCCACTGCCAAGTGGGCCCTAGTGCCTAAACTAATTAGTTTAATTTCTCTGTTAGATTAGCACTAATCACAGTGGGGCCCGCCTATCAACTTTGACTTGGCCACGTCAGTCTTGACCGGGTCCCACATGTCAGCCTCTGTAGCTGACACTGTGTCACTGACCAGTAGGCCCCACTGGTTAGGTTTGACCTGGACCGGGTCTATTGACCTGCTGAGGTCTGCATGACGCTAGGCTGACGCAGTTAATCATTTTCTGGATTTAATATAATCCAGGAAATTCCAGAAAATAGCTAAAACTTCCAAAATTCATAGAAATTCAACCATAACTCCAAATGAAATAAGTTATATATGAAAAATGAGCAGAAAAATCCAATCTATCCATCTGCACTAGTTTTCATGCATGTTAAAGCAACTTAAACATGCTGTCTATACCAAAACATGATAATGCACTTCATAAAGTCATAGTTTGAGTTTGAACTTGAACCTTGCACTACTAGGAAAAGGGCTATAGATGATATGACCACTAATGGTGCACCAGACATTTTGTTCGCCACTAGTATATAGCAGTAGTGCACCATGTGCTGGTGCGCCATTTGTGTGAAAGACACTAATGGCGCACCAGACACATGGTGTGCCACTAGTAACAATTTTTTTCCTAACATACTAATGGCGCACCAGGGCACGGTGCGCCATTACTAGTTTTAACTAGTAATGGCACACCAGCCACACAGTGCGCACTACTATATTTTATTTTTTATTTTTTTTGCAAAACTACTAATGGCGCACAAGGGCACAGTGCGGCATTACTAGTTTAAACTAGTAATGGCGCACTATGCCCCGGTGCGCCACTAGTATATATATATATTTTAATTTTTTTTTGCAAAACTACTAATGGTGCACCATCAGTAGGTGCGCCATTAGTAACCAATGTTACTAATGGCGCATTTGTAGGTGGTGCGCCATTAGTAACCTGGGACCAGCTAGATATTTTGGACAGCCACACCTACCCACTCACTTTCCCCACTTCATTCTCTCCACCTCCTCCTCCAAGCTGGTCTCGACTGCCTCCTCCTCCTCACCTCATTTGCACCATAGATTTATCCAAATTAAGTGGTTAAATTAGCTTTTTGATAGGTAAGTAAGGGGGAAGCTATCTTTATGTTGTAGATCTACTTTTTTTCTCCCTCCAACAATGTGCACATGCACTTTTTATGGACTAGCTAGATCTATGTATGTTTGTGGTGTTGCATATGTTTGTGGTGTTGCATATATGTTTGTGTTTGCAGGCACCAGTATTTGAAATGCGATAGTTGCCAATATTTTGCCGGAATGTTGATTCATTTCTGTTTCAGCGAGAATTTTGGAACTATGCATTCTTTTTGGTCCTATTTTTAGGCAAAGTCATGCCAAATTTTTTCTTGGTTCTAAAATATCATTTTTCTCTACACCACAGGCGACCATGGTCTGCACGATGACCGAAGGCATTGTGAATAGGTTTTTGAGCTCCGCGAAGGCCGAGATGCTTCAAAAGAACGAGATGGAGATAAGATGTCCGTGTCGAAGATGCAAGCTAAAGAGCCTTATTGCGGACCCGGATTCCGGGCAGGTGCGGGACACTTGCTCTTGTGTGGTTTCATGGATAACTATCGGTGGCAAGGTGATGACTATGAAGTTGTCCATGGGGGTCGGGCAAGAAATGAGGAAGGGCAGCAAGACAACCACCGCGGCTCGGGCGGGCGAGAAGACGAAGAATCTCCAGGACATGATGATGTACACAGTCATCATGTAGAAGATGTCGGACATGATGATGAGTAAGATGCCGGAGCAGACGAAGGGAATGATCATGAAGATGAAGATGCCGGTGGAGCAGACGATGATGGACAATCGATGGGCTGGGTGCAGGACCCTCATATTCAAGAGCTGCTTCTCAAGCAGACGGATAACGCAAGAGCTGCCGCCCGAGAGAAAGCCAAGCTAGATCAACTAGAGATAGACGCGGTTACTCCAGTGTATGAAGGATGTAGGCCCGAGGATACCTGCCTGAAAGTAACACTCATGGCTCTTGAGATGAAGGTAAAACACAAAATGACCGACACATGCTTCGACGAGAACATGTCATTCTGGCGCGAACGTGTTCCCAAGGGGAACAAGTGCCCAACCAGTTTCGAGGAGGCGAAGAAAATCGTGTGTCCTCTGGATTTACTGCACGTGAAATACCATGTGTGCATGAAAAATTGCATCATTTATCGGGACGAGCACGCGGAGTCTACCATATGTCTAATGTGCGGTGTCACTCGATACAAGAAGAGGAAGAAAGCTCCTCGAAAAGTGGTGTGGTACTTTCTGATCACTCCTCGTCTGCAGTGGTATTTCGCGGACCCTAAGGTAGCAAAGCTCCTGCGTTGGCACGCGGATAGGGAGGAGAAGAAGTGAGAAGATGACGCAAATGATCCGGAGATAAATAAAAAAGACAAGATGCTGAGTCACCCTAAGGATGGGAGCCAGTGGCAAGCATTGAACTTCGAACACCCAAAATTTGGGAAGGATCCAAGGAACATCGTGCTGGGCGCGAGCACCGATGGAGTCAATCCGTTTGGCAGCCAGAGAAGCACACATAGCACCTGGCCTGTGTTTGTGTGGATGTACAACCTTCCCCCCTGGTTGTGCATGAAGAGGAAGTACATTCACATGAGTATGCTAACTGAAGGGGCAAAACAACCAGGGAACGACATCAATCTGTATCTCGGGCTGCTGAAAGAGGAGCTAGACACGCTGTGGAAAACGCCAGCTAATACATGGGACGGCGCAGAGAAAGAATATTTCCCTATGAGAGCCGCACTACTCATGACGGTGCACGACTATCTCGGTTATGGATATCTCGCGGGGCAGGTGGTCCACGGATTTTCTGGATGCGTTAGGTGCATGGATGACACAACGTATCGCCAGCTAGATAGAGATCCCAGGTCTTCGAAAACTGTGTTCATGGGACATCGAAGGTGGCTTCGCGACGATGACTCGTGGAGGAAACGCAAGGATCTGTTCGATGGTGAAACCGAACCCCGAAGACGCCTGGGTACGAGGAGCGGCGAGGAAATAGACGAGCTATTGAAAAATTGGAAAGATTGCCCACTGGCGGGAAAGAAGCAAAAGGTGCCAGAGCCGGCAAAGAAGCGAAAGGCGCCAGAGCCGCTATTGAAGGTATGGAAAACGAGGTCTGTTTTCTGGGACTTGTCGTGCTGGAAGATCCACCGTGTGCCTCGCAGCCTTGATGTCATGCATATCATGAAGAACATGTGCGAGAGTCTGCTTGGTACCCTTCTCAACATGCTAGAGAGGACCAAAGATGGGCCGAAAGCAAGGGCAGACTTGAAATCAATGGGCATCAGGGAGGAGCTTCACGCTAATAATGATGATGATGATGATGATGAGGCGAAGCAGGACATGGAAAGTCGTCGCAAAGGCAAAAAGGCCAAGAAGGCCGGAAATGACTTCCCTCCTGCGTGCTCCACTCTAAGTCAGGATGAGATCGATCAGTTTTTCACCTGCCTCATAGGAGTAAAACTTCCTTACGGTTACGCGGGGAAGATAAGCAGATACCTAGACCCAGCGAAGCAGAAGTTCAGCAGGATGAAGTCTCATGACTGTCACGTGCTGATGACGCAGATACTTCTAGTTGCAATCTGTGGGATCATGGACACGCACGTCCGTGAAATGCTATTTGGCCTATGCAACTTTTTTGACGTCATCTCTCGGAAGTCGGTTGTCATGAGGCAACTCAGAAGGCTACAGGAAGAGATCGTGGTGATACTATGCGAGGTTGAGATGTACTTCCCACCCACATTCTTCGACGTTATGGTGCATCTGCTGGTCTATATCATGGAGGATATCATCCAACTCGGGCCGACGTTCATGCACAGCATGATGCCGTTCGAAAGTATGAATGGTGTCATCAAAGGATACGTTCGCAACATGTCACATCCAGAGGGAAGCATAGCCAGGGGCTTTCTGACCGAAGAGTGCATCTCCTACTGCACGAATTATCTAGGAATCGAGAACCCCGTTGGTCTGCCCGTCAACAGGCACCTCGGTAGGCTCGCTGGACGGGGTCACTGTGAGGGTCGCCGCGAAATGCATGTCGACTTCGAGGGTCGACTCACCGACTTTGAAAGAGCAAACCTAGTCGCGCTACAACACATAGACGTAGTCGATCCTTGGGTGCTAGAGGACAAAACCTTTATTGAGAAGACGTACAATGACCGATGCTAACAGGGGACGGACGGAGATATAATCAAAAGAGCACAACTCATGTTTCACGCATTGGTTCAAGAAGCAGCTTCTGTCGTACCCTTTACATGAGGATTCTTCCGCATAAGAACAACTAATATTCGCCTTGTCACAGGGCACCGAGCACAACCTGATGACGTATGAGGCGTACGATATCAACGGCTACACATTCTACACTAAGTGAAAGGACATGAAGAGCGATGGTTATCGGAACTCCGGGGTAATGATGGAATCCTACACCGGTAACGACAAGGACAGATACTACGGAAGGATCAAGGAGATCTGGGAGCTGAGCTACGCTGGAGAGAAGGTCCCGATGTTCTGTGTCAGATGGGCCAAGAGCGTCATAAAAGAAGACCGGTATTTCACCACCATGGTTATACCCGAAGCCAAATCCAAGACCGCGGGCGCAAACGTCACTGTGAAAAATGAGCCATGGGTACTGGCTTCCCAAGTGGACCAATGCTTCTTCATTATCGACCCGCCAAAGCCCAGTCGTGTTATCGTGAGGAGAGGCAAAAGGAAGATCATCAGAATGGATGGAGTCGCCAATGAGCAAGACTTCGACAAGTACAATGACCCAAAGATGGAACACGACGATGACGATGACATATCAGCATACACCACAAGAAGAAGCAGGACCACCCTACCTAAAGGACGTTCGTTCAAGAGAAGAACTCCATTTACGAAAAATAAGGGCAAGAAGATTGTGAACAGATAGCTAGCTAAGATCGATTGTATTTAAATTGTAGCCTTCATTTCTCGATTTTATTTCATGGGCACTTTTTGAACTCATGAATATTTTAAAATTTCATGGACACTCGATCTTGATCCCCCTCCATCTCGATCGCTATCCCACCTCGCCAGATCCGGTCCCCCGCGCCGCCGAGCACCCCCCGCACCCTCTCCCCCACTCCATCGGCCGCCGCCGCCGACCCTCCGCACCCTCCCCTGCTCCACCGCCGCCGACAACCCACCGCACCCTCCCCCGCTCCCCCGCGCCCCGAGCCAGAGGAGGAGGACCAGGAGGAGGATGAGGAGGAGGAGGAGACGACGACCGCCTATACCTCAGCTCAGCCAGGCAACGCGATGCCGCCGTTCGTGCGCTGCTCTACTCTGCTGCGGCGTGGTCTTGTGCCGGCCCGAGCCCTAGCGATCCAGCACGACCGCGGCTTCCTCCGGGTCCAAGGCGGCCAGCCGGTGCCGTGTACGCCCTCGACTATAGGTGAGCCTCTCCCCTCCACTTCCTTCTTCTTCTTCTTCTTCCTCTTTCCCTCAACCTCTGCTCTAAGTCTCGACCGCTGTGCAGGGCCCGTCCATCTCCGGCGAGCTCACCACACCGCGCGAGCTCAACGGCACTGATAGGCACCACCACACAGGTCCTCATCCGCCCTTAATTTCAAGGTACAGTAATAATCAGCTTGCTTCCTAATTGCCTCTGATCCTAGCCAGGTAAAAATTAGAACTAATACATGTATGCTTGGTCTTTATTTACAAAGAAGTAAATCGCATGGTTATATATCTGCTCTGTTTTGCTAGCACTGCTGCTTCAATCTGTTTTGTGTTGCATTGAGAGGCAGAAGTTTCTTTTGTTGGCCTGTCGGCAGTAAGGTCATCTAATAGTAGCATGTAGTTTATCTTGTGTGACTTGATCTGACAATTTTCGGTGTGTTTGTGACACTAGGTGCCAAGGGCAGTAAGCTTAGTTGCTGCAGGAAGTCAGAGTGATTATGACCATGCCCAAGGTTTGCCCCATGTGGCGTGAATTAAACTAGGATGAGGAGTGACAAATTGAAGTGAATTTGTTTGTGCTGTACTTTAGTCAAGAGGACCTGATTGTCTGTTTTCTTACACAACGAGTTACCCTTAATTGTGAAAAAACAAGTTACCCTTGGTTCTGTTTGTGCTGTGTGCCTGTGTCATCTGTTATTCTGTGTATGTTATTGAGCTTTACATCTATTAAGTTGTATCTTGAATTCTTGATAGAGATGCACTGGATTCGCAAGTAGTTTTAGTGTTTTTTTCTAGATGACTCATCCAAGCAGTAAATTTGGATTAAGTTTTACTTACTAAACTGGATTTCTGTCAGCTTAAGACCATCTACAGTCCAGTTAAGCTTTACAATTTTATAGTAGGTTATTTTTGGCCAATTTGCCAATTACATTATCCTTAAGCTTTAGAGCTTTCCGTGGCTTCTTTTCGGCAGCAAAAACCTGTGCTTGCAATCTACCAATTGCATCATCCTTCACCCTAAGAGCATCAACACTGTGCTGAAGGTTTTGAGCTGTCTGTACGTGTTGTGTTGCACTACCAGCAGCTTCTTCTCACGATCTTTCAAGATCATGGTTTGTGTAGTTGCTTGTTTTTACTTTAGTTGTGGCTACTTTCTTCTTGTATCATAAATGATGTCAAAGAAAGCATTTCTGAGATCAAAGATGATTCCTCATTTCTACCGTTGCTATGTGCATGTGTGTGGCTTCGTTGTGTAATTTTCATTCACTCAGTTCCAGGGATTGAAGTTGGTGCTACTGCCTGGATTTAAATTAGTTGCCAATTCACATGTCAACTACTGAACCCTCATGGTAGTTCTCATCTCACAACCATTCTGAAGCACTCGAACCGCAATGTCTTGAAATAGCCCACCACAGTTTGTTTTAAAAAAATGTTTATTTGCACCTCATCTACTGCTTGAAATATATTAAGCCTGAACCATCACACCTGCTTAGCATATGATGGGGTCCAAAATCTGTATAACAATTTATTTATTTTTTGCATGGAAAGGTTCACCCAAATTGCCACTAAGAGAAACCAGAGCTTGCTACAAAATCTCCAATACTAATCTTTATAACTATGTGCTTTCTTTTCTATATTTTCTGACAGGTGGCACATATGTTTCTGATGCCATATTTGTTGGTTTTTTCTGGAGGGTGATGATGTCATGTCTCTACCGTAGATTAAAATAAATGGAAGTTTAAAAATATGAGAGAAGTTGTCTTGACTAATTACAATGTTTATGTAAAAAAGAATAGCAGGGATATTTTACAACTCCTGTGTGTGTAGTTGCTTGTTTTTACTGTAGTTGTGGCTGCTTTCTTCTTGTATCATAAAAATATCCCTGTTGTTGTACTTGTGATGATGTTGTACTTGTGATGATGCTACTTGTGATCTTCTGAAATGACCCATTGGCGACTTCATTACACGGGGATAATGATTTTGCAGGTACCCCGAGAGGCCCTTGAGTTTGCCAGAATGTTGATTAACTTCCGTTTCGGCAAATTCGGGTACTCCATATGTCCAATTTTCAGCAAAGGTCATGCTGAAATTTTCCATGAATTTTAGCATGACTTTGCTAAAAATAGGACATATGGGGTACTTGTGACTAATGCATGGGCCGGGGTATCTTAGTACTTAATTAAGTAGGATCAACTGCCCCACCATTCTTGCTGCATTAAACCATAGGTGGCAATAGAGCCAAGTGATTAGGACCAACTTAGAATTCTTCTTCCCTTTTCTTGATAGGGTATATTATTAGAAGATACCCATATATATCACTCAACCTAGGGTGCCTCAGCATCGATAAACCCTAAATGATGAAAACTTAACTTAGCATTTAGGGTGCCTCAGCGTCGACAAACCCTAAATGATAAAACCTTGGCTTTTAGGGTGCCTCGGTGTCGATAAGAACCTAAATGATGAAAGCTTAGGCTTTTAGGGTGCCTCGGCGTCGACAAACCCTAAATGATAAAAGCTTAGCTTTTAGGATGCCTCGCTGTCGACAAACCCTAAATGATGAGACCATGATCTTGTTCCTTGACAATAACCAACTTTTTGACCAAACTTTTTTCCTATTTAGAGTGAAACATGGCCCACACCGATGAGGCCGGCGGTTCGGGCGGCAAGCAATTCTGGGAGCTGTCCTAGGAGATGGAGGAAGAACCTCACCGCTATGAGGACGCCGCGGAAGACACCGATCCTGACTAGACAACCCCTAGTGGCATCGAGGATGACACCACTAATGGTGCCGCCGAGAATGCCACAACTGATGATGGCGGCGCACGCACAGATGGCAGCCAACCGAAGAGGCAACGGAAGGACCGGCGCCCGAACATGCTCGGCACCGTCAAGGAGGAATTTACTGAAGTGAACTCCGACGGGCATCCAACGGTGCCCAAAGAATTAGTCAAGGGGTACTCGGTTCAGCTCGGGCGCATTCTCCGGAGCACCGTCTCGATCAACACCGAGAACCTAAGGCATAAGGACCGAGGGAATTTGCGCAGCCTCCTCTTCACGAAGCTGCATGAATGATACAAGTTCCCCGCTGACTTTGCAAACACACGCCTCTCAGGGAATAAAGTGAACAGTGCCGCCCTCACGAGGATGAGCATGTCCCTGTCTACTTGGAGAAGCATGGTGAAGAAAATGATTGACAAAGGTGATTGTTATGAGAAGATCAACGCGAAATATCCTTCGATCAGTGAAGATGACTACAAGCAGTTCAAGATCATGTGCGAGAGCAGCGCAACCTCCGAATCAATTCAGTGGGAGAAACAAATGTGGGAGTTGAACTTAGGGGTCCACCAACTCAGTCCCGACGGTTACAGAGTGGTGGAGTCTATATGGGACAAGGAGGACGCGGAGCGTGCCGAGCAAGGCCTACCGCCCCGCTTTGTGAAATACCATGACAAGTAGACCAGGAACTTTGTCAGGGCCCGGTACAAGGAGGACCCAATAACAAAGGAGCTTACCACGGATCCGAAGACCAGGGCGCTTGAGCTTGTTCTGGTAAGGAATACACCCCCGCGTAATTAGCTCCACATGGTTGCATTCTAATTAATGAAGCCAAATTTCTAAATGGTTTACATTCCTACCGCAGGAGACTGAAAGCAGTAGTGTGGGGTCGTCTCAGAGCTCCCCTGCTTGGGACAACACTCTAAATAGGGCGTTGAATGTAATGAAAAACAAGGATAAGCTCAGTAAGCCGTCGTCAGCTGGTCGTGTGGCCGGCAAAGGCTTGTCCACAAAATGGTCGTCATACTATACCACTGGTGGGCGAAAGGAGAGAAAGACCAGCTCGGAAAGCCAGTCGCGCGAGGTTCAAGAACTCAAGGCACAAGTGGCATAGATTCCAGAGATTATCCAAGAGCAAGTGAAACAACACATGGGAACAACGCTCACCACCATGGTGCCTACCTTGATTCAGGGGCTGACGACGTGGATTGCGGGGGGCCAACAGGGGCCGCCCCTGAATCCCAGCTTCACGGCCAGCAACTCGCACAACGCGCAGGCGGCACCATTGGTGTCTCCGGCGGAGGCGGTATTCGTGTCTCCGGCGCCGGCACGGGCATTGGATCTTAATGCACCCGGGTGTACGCCGGTCGGCACCTAACCAGCATGCGGCCCCTCCATCAGCTGCACGCCCGCCGTTGGTGGTGCCTCGACATTAGCCGAGGTCGACGGCATCACGGTAACTAAGCCTCTCGGCCGATGACTTCATCTCCTTGCCTTTGACTGGGCATCCCTGATGCCCTACATGTTTTCGCAGGCCGCCGCCGATGTTCCATGCACTCTCCTGCACTTCGTGGGCGGCGAGTTGATCAATGTCGCCAAGGGCAGAATCATTCAACCAGGAAACCCCGTGTTCCACGGTTATCCGATGCCACCCACAGTGTATAGGGTTGAACTGGTTCGGGTGCTGCCATGCTGCGACGAGTTGTTACCTCCGATTCGACCAGCTGGGGCCGACGAAGATGATGCGATGACCCTTAGCGCCTGCGTAAGCTGGCCCCTGCTTTGGCCGAAGAGCCAGATTCGTTTGGGGGTGGGGGACACCACCCCACAGACAAGACTGCCAGTCGTGTCGGCGCCAAGCAATGGCAAGAACGCCGCAACGCTACCGGACCTGCCGGACATCCCTATGGCACAGGATCCGGACATGCATATGGCACAGGATCCGGATGACGATGACAACAACGATGGTACATTTACCAACATCGATAAGTACTTTGCCGAACATGGGTACGGTGATGAATTCTGCGGGCCTCCTTCTCAAGACTCCAACCCTGAAAAGGACGACCGCGATCTAGCTAGTACGGTGGAGAAACCCAATTGCAACAGGCGTCATCTGGTCTTCAGTTCACAGGAGACGCCTCCAGCTGCCGCCTTCACCGAGCCTCAGATAGCCGATGTGCGAAATATTATCAGCCCCAACACGCTCAAGAAGGCGGTCTGTGCGCAGAACTCGATCCCATTACAGCAGATCAAGAAGAAGGGACGGAAACGAAAGACTAACAAGGGCGCCGGTGCGAGCCAGCCGGCACCGAGTATGATCCATGCTCAAGACGGGCCACCTTCACCTAAGGATATCTCGAGGAGGGTGCATGTGGCGGGTAGGGCGATGTTACCGACAAATATGGTCAATGCTACAACCGGTGCTATGCGGAGTCTGCATGACAGTGTTCTTTCTTTGGAGAAGCAGCGTCTCTCCCAGAATGATGTGGCATACCCGGTTTTCGTGGCCAAGGTGCCAGAGGGCAAGGGCTTTGTGGATAACGCCATTGGGGGTGCGATCGTCCTGCGGTTTGATGACATCTTCGCTATGTTTAACCTTGATCCGCTGCACTACACCTTCGTTCAGCTGTTTTCACTGAGTATGGAGATGCGGATCATTAGAGACAAGACCCCGGACATCGGGATAGTCGACCCCTTCTACATGCGTGCAAAGATCTTGGGCAGCGCTAGGGACCGGCAAGTCACGAGTTCACACCTCAAAGGCGTCATTCTGGCAAACCCAGATAAGGATAACTTCCTCGTGCCTTACTTTCCCGAGTAAGTCATCCCCTCACCGCCCCGTAACATATGATTTCGATCATTATTTTTTTTCTAACATTCCGTGTTTTGTGCATTGACACACATTGCACACTCATCCTCTTAAGCCCGAAATATTCCATGGCCACGTATTTCGACCAGGACTGTGAGTCGAAGATAGGCTACAAAAATATCAAGAAAGTTCTTGATGATGCTCTCCCCGGCTATGCCACATCTGGAGGCACCTTCAAGAGGCCAGTTCGTAGGTACGGCAAGCGCATGTTCACCCACAATACGACGTTCCCCTGCGTCAAGAAGCCGCCTGGTGGTCAGAAGGATGCCTACTATGTCCTCCATCACATGTGGGCGATCGTACAGGACCATAATCACCTTCTCCTACAAAATAATCTCAAAGATTAGGCCGCAAGCTTGTCGGCAATCTAGGACGCGGACATCAGACAAGAATTCTTTCGCATCCAGTTGGAGTTTGCAGAAATCATCCATCAAGATGTGCTTCGTACCTCGGGGCAATTCTACCTCAGATATCAACTGTCCAACAGTGAGATTGAAACAACGCTACAAATGCAGGCTGACAATGACCGCGATTTCATGACCATCACAAAAGACGGCGGCTTCATCCACGCTTCGGTCCCATGAGTCGAGTCGAAAGTAGTGATGCTATGTGTAGTTCTGAAACATCGATTGGCTCATGTTGTAATTAAACTTTAATGAACTTGTATGTCTCTTTGGTTTGGACAGTCGTTCAACTTTGATGTAATTGATGCTATTTATTAGTAGGACCATGAATCGTGCTATTAATGTCTTGCTTTTCTCTTCCGATCCTTTTGGTGCATACTTATATATTGCTTATGCATTGTCTGTGAATTGCTACTAATGTTTTGTTTGGCTAGTGCATAGAGATGTCGTCGTATGTCGTGTACAAGGGTAAGGTTCCCGGAGTCTACGCTGACTGGGAGGAGTGTCGGAGATAGGTTCATTGTTTCAGTGGTAACAGTTAGAAAGGGTACACCACTAGGGCGGAGGCGGAATCTAGATACGCGCGCTATCTAGCGGGAGAGAGGAGGGAGCGTTGGAGGAACCGGATGATGACCAGTTTCATCGCGATGATGCTCATCATGATGACCGCAGCTCTCTTCTATGTGATGGTAGTTTAGATGATCGATATCGACTTGTAATGTGAAGAAAAACTCGCTACTCGCGGTCTCGGGACTTGTAATGTTCTATCTTTGTTCGGTCTTTTGAATTCGGAGACTAATATGATGAATTGTATTCGGAGACTAATCTTCTATTGTATTCGATGAATCTGCTGTTGTTGTGTGGTGCTGTCTATATTTTGTCCAATAATATTTTTTGTAACATGTGCAAATATCAGAAAAGAAAAAAATCCCTAATATCATACTAATGGTGCACCACTAAGGACTCTAATGGCGCACTACAGAAAGGATACTAATGGCGCATCACCTCAAAGTGCGCCATTAGTATGCCAAAGCACATGGGTAAATATGGCCCCCCTGGGAGGCATACTAATGGCGCACGTTGGGCTGTACTAATGGCGCACTGCATGGTGCGCCATTAGTATACCAGATACTAATGGCGCACCTGTGGTGTGCCATTAGTATTTAATACTGATGGCGTGGTGCTAGTGGCGCACCAGTAGTGCGCCATTAGTAGGCAAAACTGGTGCGCCACTAGCAGGCCTTTTCCTAGTAGTGTTGGGTTCAAAATAACTCAAACCCATCTGGTTGTAGTTGCATTAGGCCAACACACTCATATTTCCATGTCATTATCATGCATCATATTATGCATTGCATTGATTGTATTTCCTTCTGTGTTGTCGGTATTTTTCCCCTCTCAGTAGACGTGTTCCGATGATGAGTTCGATGACACCGATGAAGAGCTATATCATCTTCAGAAGTGCCAGGCAAGCAAAACCCCCTTGCTTATTCCGATACAATCCCACTCTCTCGCACCTGCTCTCTTTTACTGCATTAGAACAATAATGACTCATGTGTTACTTGATGCGGTAGTTAAACCCCTTTGCCTCTGCATGACCTGTCATTGCCACAGTAAATAGATGAAACCCACTAGCATGAGTAGGAGATGTTTGAGCCCTGATGTGCCTACTCATTCATGCTTGTTTGTCATGCCTGCTACTGCTTTGAGTTCAGTCAGGCCTGATTCATTGGGGATGAACTGGAATGGTGATGAACATGTCCTACTGTGTGTGAGATAAGTGTGTGAACACGATTTTGTAAAGGTAGCGGTGAGAGGCCATGTAGGAGTACATGGTGGGTTGTCTCATTGAAATCGTCCTCAGGAACTGAGTTCTGTGTTGGTGATCCATGAATAGCTAATACCACTCATTAGGATCCTTAATTGACCATCTCGGCTTCTTAATCACCCTTGTCCTCTGTCGAGGAGTTGCAAGTAGTTTCTGGTGTTTGTAGTATGCTGGAGGTCGTGGGCAGCGCTGATCCAAGGGGTGGGATGTGATGCGGTAGGCACATGGCACGGTGTATCGGGCGCCCATTTGGTGTCTCGGGAACCCTGCACACATCATTCGGGGCCATATGTGGAAACTTCGGCCGGACTCCCTGTGGATGGAACTTGAATTGGCGATAAACATGGACTAGAGACTTGAGTGTTTAGGTAGGCCGTGGCCGACACCCTCGTTGGGCTTCCGCTTGAAGGTTGCTGAGTACATGTCGTGTAAACGATGGTAAGTGGTGAGAGCTTGTGTGAAGAAGTACACCCCTGCAGGGTTAACATCATCTATTCGAATAGTCGCATCCGCGGTAAAGGACCTCTGGGTTGCCTATACAGTTCATAGACAAGTGAAATTGGATACTCTAAAGTACACAAGATAAGCATGAGTGCTATGGATGGCGATCTCGTAGGGAGACGGGAGCAGATCCATAGTGGTGTATTGATATGGTGAATATGTGGACTCGTGTGCGCCACCTCAAAAGAGTTACTTGCAGTCGTAGTTCAGGATAGCCACCGTGTCAAAGCTGGCTTGCTGCAGTTAAACCCCACCATCCCCTTTGTTGATAATGATGCATATGTAGATAGTTCTGATGTAAGTCTTGCTGGGTACATTTGTACTCACGTTTGCCTATTTTATGTTTTGCAGAGAGACTTTAGTCTCGCTAGTAGTTCCGTGTGGACTTCGGCGTTTAGCTTGTTACCTCTACTATGATCTTGTGCCCTCGGCAGGATCTGGTAGATAGTCAGGCTTCTCAGCCTTTTTCATTTGTAGATGTCTGTACTCAGACATGTTAAGCTTCCGCTTGTGCTTTGACTTGTATGCTCTGAATGTTGGGTCATTAGACCCATGTTTGTAATATCTTGCTCCTCGGAGCCTATTGAATAAAATACTTGAGTTGGTAGAGTCATGTTGTCATGCCATGTTGTATTTGCACATATCGAACATATTGTGTGTATGTCATTGAAATGCTTGGTATGTGTGGGATCTGACTATCTAGTTGTCTATCCTTGGTAGCCCCTCTTATTGGGAAATATCTCCTAGTGCTTCCATTGAGCCTTGGTAGCTTGCTACTGCTCCAGAACACTTAGGCTGGCCGGCATGTGTCCTTCTTCGTTCCTGTGTCTGTCCCTTCGGGGAAATGTCACGCGGTGTCTGCCGGAGTCCTGTTAGCCTGCTACAGCCCGGTTTACCGGAGTCCTGCTAGCCCAGTTGCTATAGCCCAGATTCACTCGCTAATGACCGACATGTTCTTTGCTGGGTCATGTATGCCTGTCCCTGTAACTTAGTGCCACTTTGGATTCACGACTAGCCTTGTCAGCCCAGGCTCCTTGTCATATAGATGCTAGCGACACTACCATATACGTGTGCTAAAAGGCCCAAACGGTCCCGGGCCTGGTAAGGTGACACCCGTGGGGATACCGTGCGTAAGGCCGCAAAGTGATATGAGGTGTTACATGCTAGATCAGTGTGGAATTGAGTCGGGGTCCTGACAACTTTGGTATCAGAGCCTGACTGCCTGTAGGATTACCAAGCCAAACTGGTCGAAGTTGAGTCTATAAATTCTTTAGTTATATAAGGGAATTGATTATGGGATGGAACGTAAGGCTCTTTTTACTCCTGGTACCTTATGCCTTCTTATCTGAGTCATCTTATCTTTCCTACGGGGTTAAGGAACTAGGCTTTCTCTTCTCTCTATCAGGATCACGTGTTACTAATCCGTAGACTTATAGAATTGTTGGACTTAAGCCTCGGTTCAGTTCCTACTACTTCCGTATGTTAACTGTTGATCTCGAAACCTTGATATTGTGCTTCTGAGTGGCTATGCCACCTTTTTTGTAGCATGTCTCCAATCTTTTTGAGCATTTACAGTCGTTATGCTGTCTGAGTCATCCCAGGTTTCTAAATAATCTGATGCAATTGCAAAATCCTTTCCCTTTGTTTTCGATGACCTTTCTGGCCAGGTTAGCCACACTAAATGGTGAGTTGAGGTACTCTATTGCCTCGACGTATATGTTGGAGCTATTATTATGACCCTAGATGTCTAGAGTATCACCTAGTAATCTAGCCATGTTCTGTGTTCCAGTGTGATGATTCTGGCAATCATTTTCGAAAGCATCCCATGATGCCATTTAGTTGGTAGGTATTCTATTCCTGGGCTCTTGAACCCGAGATTCACTCTACCTACTTCATGTTGTTAGTGTTTGCTAGTTCCTTTAGGTTATTAGTAACCTTTGCGATAGTCCTCGAGGTCCACGGTATTCCCTTCCTCCAAATACCATGAACCATTTTGGCCGAAGTTCCTCGTTGAACCGAAAGATCACAACCAGAGTGCTCTTGACGAGTTCTCGACTCTATGCTGTTACTCTGCCAGTTCTACCTTTTCTGCATGGGTTATCCGGAAGAAATATGTTGAACTCGTTCGACATGGTAATCCATGCATCCAAAACTCAGAAAATCATATGTTCTTTTGAGTTATCCCTCTTTAGTTGTTTTCTGGCCTCGTCTATCAATTTATAGTCAAGAGTAGTCGTGCACACGTGTTATCGATGTGTAATACTCTTGTGGTCCATCAAGCCATCCGATTCGGAATGACTAGGAGAAACAAACTCCAATACCTCTTCCATATCTAGGATTGGGTCAAAGTAGTTGTATCTCGCAGATCAAAATGCCAACCCAGCTTTTGTTCTGTTCTACCTTGGACTGTTACCCTCTTCACCTCAGGATCGTCATGAGAATTGCATCATCTCGTATGAATTCTTGACGCAGTGATACTTCTTGCAATCATTGCTCATTCCTCAGTTTTCCATGTTATTGCAACCAGAATGCCGACAGGTGAACTATGATGCCTGAAATCAATACTCCTAGCAACCGTGTTGCTTGGTAGTTAAAGGATAATAATTTCATTCTTAGCGTGCTGGTTCTTGAATCATCATCCTAAGATAGATTGTGCTACCTACTCCCTATTTTCGGTGCACCCTTCAATCAGTGAGTTAGGGCTATGCCAATCTCTTGCTTATTTGATCATTTCATCTTGCCCTTAGAAGCAAGATTGTTCTCGAGCTTAGTAACATACCAGTGGTTCGTGATTTTTTGAATATCTTATCGGAAGTATCACCAGGTCGTCACCTGACCGCTATGTTGAGTTCGGGATCAAGTTGGTTATCTTGTAAACCACCCTTTCTCCAAGAATCTGTGTCGGATATCCTGAGCTAGTTGGTTAAGATAAACGACAACTTGGAGAGTTGGAAGATGAAATCTTGTCCGACTCAGTTCATTCCAAAGGGATATCTTTGTGTGTGTGTGTGTGTGTGTTGAAGAAAGATGATATCTTCATTGATTGATCCTCGTGGTCAATTGCTGGATCTACTATCCTACCCAAACCTTTGATTTGCATGTGGGCTATCGTCAAATCAAATTATAACCAACGATGTTCATAATGTTGTCTTACCCGTGGTTGATCCCTCGAGCATACACCATTATATCTTTTGGGTCTAACCAATGCTATCACTTGTTCACATAATTATGGAATTCCATCTTCATGGAAACTTGGATAAATTGTTGTTGAGCCCATCAGCAACACTGCTACCTTCTCCATGATTCGTGTTGAACATGTAGCTAGTATTGGAAACTTTATAAGCATTATCTTCGTGTCCCATTCATGAAGCATATGTCCGAATGAAAGAAGTGACTTCCTCTAATTCATGTGCATTTGATGCAAGTTGCTGCCGGGAATTTGAGAAATTCAATGTTGCTTTCTTTGGAACCATCCCAAGTCAGTCATGTATACGTGCGGATTATTCTGTGGTTTGGAGACTTGCAACCTTCATTCTATATGTGTCCCTAGCATACCAAGCCACTGATTGATTTGTTCAAGGACAAGGATTGCCTTCTTAAGAGTATACCTTATGCAAGGACTTTGATATCCTCGATGATGGTTCCCCACCTGAACTCGGTAGTGATTTATTATAAGACTACTACGTGGCCATGCTTGTCTGGGACAACGTGTTCACATGTTTGTAGCAGAACCAACTCATGTTTTGGAGCTTACTACCGCGGTCCATTTCCCGAGAATCTCGCAATGTCGTCTCATCGATTTGTGTTGCAAACTTTCATTTTTCTTTCTAGACTCGATAAGTCTGCAATATCCTGACACCAACTAGATCTGAATCTCAGGCAGATATGATGGTTGGAGCATTTTCCAAGAACTATAATATTGGTCTCTCGATAGCCGGTAAAGTGGATGTCGTGGCCAACACACCCAGCTGGAAGACCTATTATTGTAGTGTCTCGATTGAAGAAAGTTGGCCACCTCCCCATGATGATTTCGTAGGATTTACCTCTGTAGTTAATCCTTAAGGATTATTGTGCTCCCAAAGTCCAACCTTTTACTTGATGTTCTAGGTACCAAACCATTTTAATAAATGGGTTGCGCTAGCACATTAAGGAGAACATTAGAAGCAGAGTGCTAAATGTTTCTTGGTCGCTCATCCAGATATTGTTTCCTTGGTTCACTAAGGTGAAATCTGAGAAAGTGTTATCTCCTTTTGCATTTACATCGTCCATCACCATTCATCATGGTAGTATGTTGTGTTGCAAGGATCCTTGACACGGATATTGGTAAAACCTTTATGATAATGGAAATGCTCAAGTTCTTGAGAGCACGTGCAAGTGCTAGGTTTTATCATCTGCATTAATTGCGTAGTGCTCTCAGTTTTCTCGGTTATTCTATAACGCTTTCAAACAGTGGATTCACTCTACTAATGGGGTTCCTCCCCAATTACGAGAATTATTCCCAGCATTTGCTTTTCGTTCCCAGCTTGCACCGCCAATGTGACATTCTACCATGGGTTCCATCCATTTCTGATGATAAGCTAAAATCATTCCTTGCATTGTCTTCAACAAGGTAATCCACATCAGCCATTCTAGTCTGGCATGCCATTCCTTCGCACTCCGCCAAACGATTGCTGAGATTTGCCATAGGCTGATATAAAGAGTCTCAATGATCTCTATATCAAAGGTAATTCTTTTTGACACTTAAGGTAATAATTCTATGAATCACCCTCCTCCAAGACGTCTCGTTATGGTATCATGGCAACTCAACTCCTCGCTACGTTGACAACCATTCACCACGTTCTTAAGCGTGAAATTGTTGTCTACCTAGTGAACCTTCGTCATCTGCTTCACTCCATTCCACTGGATGTGTGCTTCGTGTCTCAGCTCGTGAGATGTTTCTATGTCTCATTCCATTAGTTGATCCTGAGTTGCACGATCTTCGAGAAGATCGATCCTTCTAGAGTTTCTTTTCTCTCTTGTTGTCATGTTGGTAGGAGTTCCTGGAGCAAGACTTCAAGATTGTGTTAGTTTATGTTCCCCCTTCATCTTACCCTACGCTTGAATCTCGGGACAAGATTCTTGTTTCGTGGGGGTGAGTTGTCACATCCCTAGCTTCTGGCAATGAACCAGGCTAGCTTCATGTGTGCATCATGTTTAATCTTGAAAGAAACTTGAAATGGGGGTTGCCTAAACCCTAGCATCAAAGGAATTCACTAGGTTCAACTAAAATATTCTCAGTGAATCCAAATGGCTTTCAAAAATGTTCATCATTTTTGGAAAATGCTAGAAACAATAACCAGAGGTGTTGCACATTTTTCCAGGACATATTTGGGCTCTGAATTTAATCATATGGTATTTGCATTTGAGCATTTAAATGCTAATAAATATTTTAAATGCTCAAATAATCATAAACTAAAATATTTGCTGTTGGTTATACTCCAAACAGTGGCATTGTGCAGTTTCATGATTTTTGGACCTGTTTAAGTATTTTTAATAAAGCCCTAAAGACTAGAGAATAATAGAAAATAGAATTAATGAAAGAGAGAGAAGGACTTACCTCGCAGCTCAGCCAGCCGAGCACTGTAGCAGCCTAGTTGGGCAAAGCCAGCCCGACCCTCTAGGAGCAGCACTGTCTTCTTCCTCTTGCCAGGAGGAGAAGCAGCTGCGTGCCTGGCGTGCAGGCGAGTCGCGCCAACTCCTCCCTGCCTGCCTGGCCTCCCCGATCTTCTAGGAGATGCCATGACCACCCTGCATCTCTCCCCACTCCCCCATGCTTTTTTCCCTCCCATGTCTCTCCCTTGCACGCAGCCACCCAAGCGCCATCGTCGCTGTCCGCTGCCACCCCCGAGTCCCTCCGACGCCTCCCCAAGCTCCAACACGACATCCTCTCCCTCCCCGCCGAGCCACATGGTGCCGGACACCCTGGAGCACCGCCATTGGCTCAATCCCCTTCCTCGGGCCGCCTAGATCGTCATCGCCGTTCCGTCGTCTCCAGGCCTCCTCCGAGCATGCCGACCATCCCAACGTCTCCGTAGTGAGCTCATGGACCGAATCCCCCTCTTCCCCGCTTCGATTTCTCGCCATAGCCGTCGCCCCCTTGAAGACCGAACCGCACCGCCGCACAAGCTCGTCGCCGGCCACGTTCCGGTGACCATTTGGTCCCGTGCGTTTGTCTATTGCACTCTGACACGTCTCCAACGTATCTATAATTTTTTATTGTTCCTTGCTATTAAATTACCTGATTTGGATGTTTATGGGCTTTACTTTACACTTTTATATTATTTTTGGGACTAACCTATAACCGGAGGCCCATCCCATATTGATGTTTTCTTGCCTATTTCAGTGTTTCGAAGAAAAGGAATATCAAACGGAGTCCAAATGGAATGAAACCTTTGGGAAACTTATATTTGCAACAGAAGCAATCCAGAGAACTTGGAGCACAAGCCAGGGAAGCTTCGAGGAGGCCATGAAGGTGGGGCGCCCCCCCCCCTCTACTGGGCGCACCCCTTGTCTCGTGGGCCCCTCGAGCGTCCCCCGATGGTCTTCTTTCACCTCGAAAACATCGAAGCAGAAGATAGATCGGGAGTTCCGCTGCCGCAAGCCTCTGTAGCCACAAAAAACCTCTCGGGAGCCCATTCCGGCACCCTGCGGGAGGGGGAACCCATCACCGGTGGCCATATTTATCATCCCGGCGCTCTCCATGACAAGGAGGGAGTAGTTCACCCTCGGGGCTGAGGGTATGTACCAGTAGCTATGTGTTTGATCTCTCTCTCGTGTTCTTGATTTGGCACGATCTTGATGTATTGCGAGCTTTGCTATTATAGTTGGATCTTATGATGTTTCTCCCCCTCTACTCTCTTGTAATGGATTGAGTTTTCCCTTTGAAGTTATCTTGTCGGATTGAGTCTTTAAGGATTTGAGAACACTTGATGTATGTATTGTCGTGCTTATCTGTGGTGACAATGGGATATCACGTGATCCACTTGATGTATGTTTTGGTGATCAACTTGCAGGTTCCGCCCATGAACCTATGCATAGGGGTTGGCACATGATTTCATCTTGACTCTCCGGTAGAAACTTTGGGGCAGTCTTTGAAGTACTTTGTGTTTGTTGAATAGATAAATCTGAGATTGTGTGATGCATATTTTATAATCATGCCCACGGATACTTGAGGTAACAATGGATTATCTAGGTGACATTAGGGTTTTGGTTGATTTTTGTCTTAAGGTGTTATTCTAGTATGAATTCTATGATAGATTGAACGGAAAGAATAGCTTCGTGTTATTTTACTACAGACTCTTGAATAGATAGAACAGAACGGATAACTTTGAGGTGGTTTAGTACACTACCATAATCTCTTCGTTTGTTCTCGGCTATTAGTGGTTTTGGAGTGACTCCTTGTTGCATGTTGAGGGATAGTTATATGATCCAATTATGTTATTATTGTTGAGAGCATTTGCACTAGTGAAAGTATGAACCCTAGGCCTTGTTTCCTACCATTGCAATACCGTTTACGCTCACTTTTATCATTAGTTACCTTGCTGTTTTTATAATTTCAGATTACAAAAACCTATATCTACCATCCATATTGCACTTGTATCACCATCTCTTCGCCGAACTAGTGCACCTATACAATTTACCATTGTATTGGGTGTGTTGGGGACACAAGAGACTCTTTGTTATTTGGTTGCAGGGTTGCTTGACAGAGACCATCTTCATCCTATGCCTCCCACGGATTGATAAACCTTAGGTCATCCACTTGAGGGAAATTTGCTATTGTCCTACAAACCTCTGCACTTGGAGGCCCAACAACGTCTACAAGACGAAGGTTGTGTAGTAGACATCAAGCTCTTTTCTGGCGCCGTTGCTGGGGAGGTGAGTGCTTGAAGGTATATCTTTAGATCTTGCAACCGAATCTTTTTCTTTCTTGTTTTATCACTAGTTTAGTTTATAAAAGAAAAGTACAAAAAATGGAGTTAAGTTTGTCTCATACGCTTCATTTTTTAATATCTTTCGTGAGTATGATGAAAAGGAAAATTGTGCTCAAGTGCTAGAAGAAGAAATCTATAAAATGCTTGATACTAAATCTTTGAATGATGAGCATGATTGCAATGTTGTTAGTATGAAATATTTGAATATCCATTGTACTAATGATGATTGCACTAGTCATGATGAAAATATCTCTTATAAGCATGTCTATTTTTGTGGAGTGAATTGGGTTTGCAAGTACACACCAAATAGACAAGATAGATATTGCAAGAAGCATAAGCATTTATAAACTAAATGGTTGCAAGAAAGGCTTAATGTGAGTGCTGAAAATTTAAAATATCTCCACCATACTTGTCAACTTTGCAATGAACATGGTCATTTAAATCTTCGATGCAAATTGTTTCAGGATCGTATCATGTCCAAAAATTGTGATGATTTGATTTCCCTAGAACATCATAATGAACTTAGTTTGCTTTTGGGTTATGACGAATTGAAACGTGCAACTAAGCTTATTCCAGAATTTAACCTTGAGAAATTCCTTGATATTGATCTAGAGGAAATTTATATGTATTGTGCGGTGAATTGCATTGAAAATCCTTATATTGCCAATTACCTAAACAAAATAAAACAAATAGAAGATGAAGAGAATACTAATGAAAGGGAAGAGACTTCCCATTATCCTCCTATTATTTCTTATGATGAATCAAATATCGAGGAGGAGCCTTCTATTCAACCAATCTCATCAATAAGGAGCTCAAAGAAGAGAGTTGAACCCACACATGATGTGAATAAGAAAAAGAAAAGAAGGAGCAACAAAGGTAGAAAGGTATTTCTCCCAAATGATGTCACTCCTACTACTTATTGTAATGATGATAATTGCTATACTATTGGTGCTATCCATACTATTAATGATGAGAGTGATTATGCTTATGATATGAAAAGACCCAAGCTTGGGGAAGCTATTTTTGATGAGGATGACATATTTGAGAATATATTTTCTACAATTAATGTTTGTCCCAAGCTTGGGGATGCTATGTTTAATGAAGATGATATTTTTAGCATCCCAAGTGTTGATATGCAAAGTTGTTATGATGATAGCATGCCTCTTACCTATGATGATTATATTGATGAAAATGGGTTTGGAAGAGTGACAACTCTAGGAAGTAGTGATCCCACTATTTTGGAAGATGTTGAATCTTATTGTGATGAATATGAAAGTGGATTTGGAAGAGTGCCAACTTTATTTAGTGATGATTCCACTATCTTGGAAGAGGTTTCAATCGATTATGATGAGAACAAAGTTGCTACTTATGATGATTATTGTGATGAAACTCAAACTTATGCTGTAAAAATTAGTGATGATTATATTTATAAAACTTGTCATGATTATGATTACCCTTTTTCTGAGCATTACTCTTTTAATGTGGAAACAATTTATAGTATTCAAGTCTCTTATGATACTCCCACTATTCCGAATGGGAAGGATTTTGCTTATGTGGAGAGTAGTAAATTTTCTATGCTTGTAGATCACGAAAAGAATGCTTCAGATGCTGGTTATATAGTTGAATTAATTCATTATGCTACTGAAAATTATTATGAGAGAGGAACATGTGCTCTTACATATTGCAATAATACCAAGTTTCCTCTCTATGTGTTGAAATTTTTGAAGTTATGCTTATTTTCCCTTCCTATGCTAGTTGATCATTGTTCCCATAAGTTGTTTTCTCACAAAATCCCTATGCATAGGAAGTGGGTTATACTTAAATGTGCTAGTCATATGCTTCATGATGCTCCCATTATGTTTCAATTCCTATCTTTTATGTGAGCATGATTGCCATCATCATGCCTAGCTAGAAAGGCATTAAAGAAAAGTGCTTGATGGGAGACAACCCAATATTTACCTTTACTGTTTTTGTGTGTTCACATGATTATGCTACTGTAGTAATCATGTTTTATAGCTTTTTTTTCAATAAAGTGCCAAGTAAGACCTTTAGGATAGCTTATGGTTATAGTTGTGTTGATCCTGCTGAAAATCAGAAACTTTTACACCCAGTAAATTAGTTTTGGTAATTCACAAAAACTTGCTTATGATCTGATTCTTTTTGCTTGGGATTGGTACACAAATTTCTTAGGACTGCCTAATTTGGTAGGATTTTTAGAGTTCCATAAGTATACGTTTGATACAGATTACTACAGACTGTTCTGTTTTTGACAGATTCTGTTTTCTAGGTGTTGTTTGCTTATTTTGATGAATCTATGAGTAGTATCGGAGGGTATGAACCATAGAGAAGTTGGAATACATTATATACTACACCAATGAATTTAGAATGAGTTCACAACAGTACCTAATTGGTGGTTTTATTTTCTTATACTAACGGAGCTTACGAGTTTTCTGTTGAGTTTTGTGTTGTGAAGTTTTCAAGTTTTTGGTAAAGATTTGATGGAATATGGAATAAGGAGTGGCAAAAGCCTAAGATTGGGGATACTCATGGCACCCCAATATATTCAAGAATAGACAAAAGCCTAAGCTTGGGGATGCCCCGGGAAGGTATCCCCTGTTTCGTCTTCGTTCATTGGTAACTTTACTTGGAGCTATATTTTTATTCGCCACATGATATGTGTTTCGCTTGGAGCATCGTGTATGATATTAGTCTTTGCTTTTTAGTTTACCAAAATCATCCTTGTTGTACACACATTTTGTGAGAATCCCACTCGATTGGAATTGATTAGAATACTCTATGTGCTGCACTTATATCTTTTGAGCTAGATAATTTTTGCTCTAGTGCTTCACTTATATCTTTTAGAGCATGGGGGTGGATTAATTTTGAAGAAATTGTTGATCTCTCATGCTTCACTTATCTTATTTTGAGAGTCTCTTAGAACAGCATGGTATTTTCTATGGTTATAAAATTGGTCCTAGAATGGTAGGCATCCAAGTTGGGTATAATAAAAACTATCATAGGAAGTGAATTGGATGCTATGATCAATTTGATACATGATAATTGTTTTGAGATATGGAGGTAGTGATATTAAAGTCATGCTAGTTGGGTAATTGTGAATTTAAAGAATACTTGTGTTGAAGTTTGTGATTCCCATAGCATGCACGTATGGTGAACCTCTTTGTGATGAAGTTGGAGCACAATTTTATTTATTGATTGTATTCCTTATGAGTGGCGGTCGGGGACGAGCGATGCTCTTTTCCTACCAATCCATACCCCTAGGAGCATGCATGTGTGGTTAAGGATTTGAGAACACTTGATGTATGTATTGCCGTGCTTATCTGTGGTGACAATGGGATATCACATGATCCACTTGATGTATGTTTTGGTGATCAACTTGCGGGTTCCGCCCATGAACCTATGCATAGGGGTTGGCACATGATTTCATCTTGACTCTCCGGTAAAAACTTTGGGGCAGTCTTCGAAGTACTTTGTGTTTGTTGAATAGATAAATCTGAGATTCTGTGATGCATATTTTATAATCATGCCCACGGATACTTGAGGTAACAATGGATTATCTAGGTGACATTAGGGTTTTGGTTGATTTGTGTCTTAAGGTGTTATTCTAGTATGAACTCTATGATAGATTGAACAGAAAGAATAGCTTCATGTTATTTTACTATGGACTCTTGAATAGATAGAACAGAACGGATAACTTTGAGGTGGTTTAGTACCCTACCATAATCTCTTCGTTTGTTCTCCGCTATTAGTGGCTTTGGAGTGACTCTTTGTTGCACGTTGAGGGATAGTTATATGATCCAATTATGTTATTATTTTTGAGAGAACTTGCACTAGTGAAAGTATGAACCCTAGGCCTTGTTTCCTACCATTGAAATACCGTTTACGCTCACTTTTATCATTAGTTACCTTGCTGTTTTTATAATTTCAGATTACAAAAACCTATATCTACCATCCATATTGCACTTGTATCACCATCTCTTCGCCGAACTAGTGCACCTATACAATTTACCATTGTATTGGGTGTGTTGGGGACACAAGAGACTCTTTGTTATTTGGTTGCAGTGTTGCTTGAGAGAGACCATCTTCATCCTACCCCTCCCATGGATTGATAAACCTTAGGTCATCCACTTGAGGGAAATTTGCTACTGTCCTACAAACCTCTGCACTTGGAGGCCCAACAACGTCTACAAGAAGAAGGTTGTGTAGTAGACATCACACTCACATCGACGCTTAGAGCCTCTCTAGCCTGCTACTTGCTCAAACGCGGGCCATAGCGCCAAAAACGCGAGCATCCGAGTGGATGCGCCACTCCTCCTAGCGCCCAACTCGCCGTCGCCGCCGCTATGGGCCACCCCAGCTCCATTCGCTACCACTAGTGGATGCGCCACTCCTCCAACTCCTCGTAGAGCCAAACCCCGTCGCAAACAACCATCTGTAGTGCCGCCCCGAGAAACTCCGACGAGGTCCCGCCGTCGCCATGGTCGCCAGCGTCACCTCCTAACGTGGCGCTGGTTTACTTAGTGCTAATGACCCAGCTAACCACCCCTAGAGCCACTACCATGTGGACCCCAGTGCCTAAACTAATTAGTTTAATTTCTCTATTAGATTAGCACTAATCACAGTGGGCCCTGCCTATCAACTTTGACTTGGCCACGTCAGTCTTGACCGGGTCCCAAATGTCCACCTCTGTAGCTGACACTGTGTCACTGACCAGTAGGCCCCACTGGTCAGGTTTGACCTGGACTGAATCCGTTGGCCTGCTGAGGTCAGCATGACGCTTGGCTGGCGCAGTTAATCATTTTCTGGATTTAATATAATCCAGGAAATTCCTGAAAATAGCTAAAACTTCCAAAATTCATAGAAATTCAACTATAACTCCAAATGAAATAAGTTATATATGAAAAATGACCAGAAAAATCCAATCTATCCATTTGCACTGGTTTCATGCATGTTAAAGCAACTTAAACCTGCTGTATATACCAAAACATCATAATTTGAGTTATAATTTGAGTTTGAACTTGAACCTTGGGTTCAAAATAACTCAAACCCATCTGGTTGTAGTTGCATTAGGCCAACACACTCATGTTTCCATGTCATGATCATGCATCATTTTGTGCATTGAATTGATTGTGTTTCCTTATGTGTTGCCGGTATTTGTCCTCTCTCAGTAGACATGTTCCGACGATGAGTTCGATGACACTGATGAAGAGCTATATCATCTTCAGAAGTGCCAAGCAAACAAAACCCCCTTGTTCATTTTGATATAATCCCACTCTCTTACTCCTACTCCCTTTTACTGCATCAGGACAACAACTACTCATGTGTTACTTGCTGCGGTAGTTGAACCCCTTTTCCTCTGCATGACTTGTCATTGCCACAATAAATAGATGAAACCCACTAGCATGAGTAGGAGTTGTTTGAGCCCTGATGTGCCTACTCATTCATGCTTGTTTGTCATGCCTGCAACTGCTTAGAGTTGAGTCAGGTCTGGTTCATTGCGGATGAATTGGAATGGTGATGAACATGTCCTACTGTGTGTGAGCTAAGTGTGTGAACAAGATTTCGTAAAGGTAGCGGTGAGAGGCCATGTAGGAGTACATGGTGGGTTTTCTCATTGAAACCGCCCTCAGGAACTGAGTTCTTTGTTGGTGATCCACGAACAGCTACTACCACTCATTGGGATTCTTAATTGACCCTCTCAGCTTCTTAATCACCCTTGTCCTCTGTCCAGGAGTTGTAAGTAGTTTCTGGTGTTTGTAGTATGCTGGAGGCCGTGGGCAGCGCTGACCCGAGGGGTGGGATGTAATGCGGTAGGCATGTGGCACGGTGTACCGGGCACCCGTTTGGTGTCTCGGGAACCCTGCACACATTGTTTGGGGCCGTATGTGGAAACTTCGGCCGGACTCCCTGTGGATGGAACCGGAATAGGCGATAAACCTGGACTAGAGACTTGAGTATTTAGGTAGGCCGTGGCCGACACCCTTGTTGGGCTTCCTCTTGAAGGTTGCCGAGTACATGTCGCGTAAACGACGGTAAGTGCTGAGAGCGTGTGCGAAGAAGTACACCCCTGCAGTGTTAACATCATCTATTCGAATAGACGCGTCCGCGGTAAAGGACCTCTGGGTTTCCTATACAGTTCATAGACAAGTGAAAGTGGATACTCTAAAATACGCAAGATAAGCATGAGTGCTATGGATGACGATCTCGTAGGGAGACGGGAGCGGATCCATAGTGGTGTATTGATATGGTGAATATGTGGACTCGTGTGCGCCACCTCAAAAGAGTTACTTGCAGTCGTAGTTCAGGATATCCACCAAGTCAAAGCTGGCTTGCTGTAGTTAAACCCCACCATCCCCTTTGTTGATAATGATGCATATGTAGACAGTTCTGATGTAAGTCTTGCTGAGTACATTTGTACTCACTTTTGCCTATTATATGTTTTGCAGAGAGACTTCAGTCTCGCTAGTAGTTCCGCGTAGACTTCGACATCTAGCTTGTTACCTCATCTACGATCTTGTGCCCTCGGCAAGATCTGGTAGACAGTCAGGCTTCTCAGCCTTTTTCATTCGTAGATGTCTATACTCAGACATGTTAAGCTTCCGCTTGTGCTTTGACTTGTACGCTCTGAATGTTGGGTCGTGAGACCCATGTTTGTAATATCTCGCTCCTCCGAACCTATTGAATAAAATACTTGAGTTGTAGACTCAGCATGCTACTGCTCCAGAACACTTTGGCTAGCCAGCATGTGTCCTTCTTCATTCCTGTGTCTGTCCCTTCGGGGAAATGTCATGCGGTGTCTACCGGAGTCCTGTTAGCCTGCTACAGCCCGGTTTACCGGAGTCCTGCTAGCAGAGTTGCTACAGCACGGATTCACTCGTTGATGACCGACACATTCGTTGCTGGGTCATGTATGCATGTCCCTGTAAGTTAGTGCCACTTGGATTCATGACTAGCCATGTCAGCCCGGGCTCCTTGTCATATGGATGCTAGCGACACTATCATATACGTGTCCGAAAAGGCGCAAACAGTCCCGGGCCTGGTAAGGCGACACCCGTGGGGATACCGTGCGTGAGGCCACAAAGTGATACGAGGTGTTACATGCTAGATCGGTGTGGCATTGAGTCGAGGGCCTGATAGAGGATCTTGGAGAACACATCCAAGCTTTTGCGATAGCCATGGCAGAGCTCATGGGTGTCGATGAGGTCGAGAGGGATGGAGTTCCATAGGGGGCGCCATCGCCGGGAAAAGACGATTGTTTGGGCCCCATATTTGATTGGGAGGAGGGAGATGATGACTCTCAACAAGTCACCGGTGATGGATTCCCACTCTGGCAGGGTGCCAGAACGGGCTCCCGAGAGGTTTTATGTGGCTACAGAAGCTTGCAGTGGCGGATCTCCGATCTAGGTTATGTTTCACGGGTTTCTGTATTTATAGGAGGGTTTGGCGTCGAGAACAAGTCATGACGACCCATGGTGTGTCCACGAGGCACAGGGCTGTGCCCTCCACCCTCGTGGGCCCCACGGGACTCCTCTCTGATAACCTTTTTTTCCAGTATTTTTTATATTTTCCAGAAAAAATCTCCGTTGATTTTCAACGCATTCCGAGAACTTTTATTTCTGCACAAAAACAACACCACGGTAGTTCTGTTGAAAACAGCGTCAGTCCGGGTTAGTTCTAACCAAATCATACCAAAAGCATGTAAATATATTATAAACATGGCATGAATACATCAAAAATTATAGATACATTGGAGACGTATCAATTACTGCCGAGCAATTGATAGAAAAGCGCATAGTTATGAAGATATCTAAGGCAATGATCATGAATATAGCCACCACGTCTGTGTCAAGTAGACCGAATCGATTTTGCATCTACTACTATTACTCCACACATCGACCGCTATCCAGCATACATCTAGAGTATTAAGTTCATAAGAACGAAGTAATGCATTAAGCAAGATGACATGATGTAGAGGGATAAACTCAAGCAATATGATATAAACCGCATATTTTTATCCTCGATGGCAACAATACAATACATGCCTTGCTGCCCCTACTGTCATTGTGAAAGGACACCGAAAGATTGAACCCAAAGCTAAGAACTTCTCCCATTGCAAGAAAGATCAATCTAGTAGGCCAATCTAAACCGATAATTCGAAGAGACTTCCAAAGATATCAAATCATGCATATAAGAATTCAGAGAAGAGCCAAATAACATTCATAGATAATCTTGTTCAAAAATCCACCATTCATCGGATCTCGGCAAACACACCACAAAAGAGTATTACATCGAATAGATCTCCAAGAACATCGAGGAAAACTTTGTATTGTGAATCAAAGAGAGAGAAGAAGTCATCTAGCTAATAACTATGGACCCGAAGGTCTGTGATAAACTACCCACGCTTCATCAGAGAGGCAATGGTGTTGATGTAGAAGCCCACGATGATCGATTCCCCCTCCGATAGATCGCCGGAAAAGGCCCCAAGATGGGATCTCACGGGTACAGAAGGTTGCGGCGGTGGAAAAGTGGTTTCGTGGCTCCCCCTTATGTTTCTAGTGTATAAGAGTATATATAGGCTAAAGAAGTACGTCGGTGGAGCTACAAGGGGCCCACGAGGGTGGGGGCATGCCTACCCCCTGGGCGCGCCCTCCTGCCTCGTGGCCACCTCATGGCGTTCTAGACTTCTACTCCAAGCCTTCTGGATTGCTTTCAGTCTAAGAAAGATCACCGCGAAGGTTTCATTCCGTTTGGACTCCGTTTGGTATGCCTTTTCTGCAAAACTCTAAAATAGGCAAAAAAACAGAAACTGACACTAGGCCTTCGGTTAATAGGTTAGTCCCAAAAATAATATAAAAGAGCATATTAAATCCCATTAAACATCCAAAACAGATAATATAATAGCATGGAACAATAAAAAAATTATAGATATGTTGGAGACGTATCAAACATCGACATGTGGCAGGGCCCAACAGTGGCCCATTTGGGTTAAAAAGGCTGCCCCACTTGACTTGGTCAAAAGTTAGAGGGATGGCCCATTGAAATCATGTTAACGACTAGTTTGCATATAGCTCATTTATGGCCCAGGTACGCTCGTAATAAAAAAGATATGTTATTCTCGTTGTATTAGGAAACTTATGATTATCAATTAATAGTACAGATAATGATAATAATAAGTAACATAGTGCATGGGATTAGCAATTCGCTATTGAGAAATATTATATTTTGTTTTGGAAAGTTATGGAGGAATATCTGTCTTTTAGGAAGGTGATCTCACATATATGGTGTGATTTCTAAATTCTTAATTACTGATTATTTATGTGATTGAATTAAAGCAATACCTGCCAAAGCAAGTACGAAATAAGATCTCCCCCTTTAATGAGATTTGGGTTTTTAATGGAAGGGATAAAATCCAATGAGAAGGGGTGGTAGCAGGAGAGACGAAAAAAATTAGACGAAAAGAAGGCAGACAAAACAAACCATGGAGGCGAGGCTACCAACTCCCATTTTAGGAGTTGTACTTATTCCGCCTACCTCTCCTCATTTATATGATCGATAGTGTCTGGATGGGTACAGGAGGCTATTCCTCCATATACATATAAACTTGTGAACAATACTAATCAATACCACAGACTCACTCCTTAACTGATACGTCCAAACTGTATATGGAAAGATTTATGCATATCCAATTTAGACATGATTACTATAACAATTATTGGAAGGGATGTGCACACAATCTGTGCATGCACGATCCACACACGACAAGATTTGCACAAATATTTACATAATGAGGCAACCCAAGGGCGTAGATGTGTTGTAGTGCGCAGATCATGCATGAATTTATCGTGTGTATAGCACTGCTCAACAATTATTGCTTACCTTTTTGCAAGGGGTATAGGATCCAGAGATATCTCTCTGGCTCTCTATATATACCAGGATTGTATGAGGGTTGGGAAACCATCTTCCAGTTTTGTTTAGAACACTCCTGTCAATGTCGTGAAACAATTGCCACCTTTACATCATATTAACTAGATGGAGAAGTACACACCTCCCTTCCGTGTGACGGTCCTGCTGTCTCTACTTCTTCTCGGATGCATTGCTACTACTATACAATGTAAGTTGTTGATCTGCAAGGGATAT
This sequence comes from Triticum dicoccoides, assembly GCF_002162155.2. Classification (NCBI taxonomy): domain Eukaryota; kingdom Viridiplantae; phylum Streptophyta; class Magnoliopsida; order Poales; family Poaceae; genus Triticum; species Triticum dicoccoides. The sequence goes on along the minus strand of NC_041389.1, from coordinate 409,001,542 downwards.
GTCTCTACTATAGTGCAACCCGATTGCATTCTTTCTTTGTTTTCTGCCATATAATGCTTCTATTTAGTCGATCTGAAATCATACAATATAAGGTCAATTTTTTGTCTTCTTTTCAAAGGTGAAATAATCATGGATGGCGTGGACAAGATCAACTTACCAATCGGGTTGTGCGCCTATATAAAAGAGCGTGACCTCTATTGTTGCCTTGTGAATTCTTTGTGCTATTGGACAGTCGATGTATGCATAAGAGAATGCAAAAATACTGCACACGTAGTGGCGATGACAAACACTCCTTTAGCTACCCTTCCTCCACTCCCATCAAACTGAATTTTTGTTTGAAGAAATAATATGTAATGTGGAAGACAAATCTATTTCCCGATTAATAAAGGGAGGTGGTATTCTTGGTTTTGTCCTACTTTGTTGTTTTTTACCTAAGCTATTTTTATTTGGTCCATTTGCAAAAAAAGGAAACCAATCCGTACGTGAAACGGAGGAAACTGGGATGTATGTGCAAACGAAATGAAAAACTAAACCAAGGTGGATGGCTTGTCCAGGGCCAACGAGTAGCAAATAATATAGTTGTGCTTCAGTTGGCTGAGTTGGGCCTGCTATGTTGCCTTTTTACTAGTCCATTATTGGGAGAAGTGATTCCTACTACAGAAATTTATTCTTATAGACTCTGTTGGCCTCCAAGTGTAGAGTTTTGTAGGATAATAGCAAATTTCCCCCAACTGGATGACCTAAGGTTTATCAATCAGTGGGAGGCATAGGATGAAGATGGTCTCTCTCAAAGAATCCTGCAATTAAAGACAAGAAATGTCTTGTGTCCCCAACACACCCAATACAATGGTAAATTGTATAGGTGCACTAGTTCGGCAAAGAGATGGTGATAGAAGTGTAGTATGGATAGTAGATATAGGTTATTGTAATCTGAAAATATAAAAACAACAAGGTAGCAAGTAACGAAAGTGAGCACAAACAGTATTGCAATGCTTGAAAACAAGGCCTAGGGTTCATACTTTCACTAGTGCAGTATCTCAACAGTGCTAACATAATTGGACCATATAACAATCCCTCAATGCACAACAAATAATCACTCCAAAGTTTCTATCGAAGAACATAGGACGAAAACGTGTATCAACCCTATGCCCAGTGTAATAGAAATTCGCAAGTTGAATAATAAAACATATACATTAAGTACCTCAATAGAATACTCAATTGTCACCACGGATATCCACATGCAAGACATACATCAAGTTTTCTCAAATCCAAAATATTCAATCCAACATAATGAAACCTCAAAGAGTGCTAGGTCCATTTTGCATGATGATTTTATATTGATATTTATTGCGTAATGGGCCATTATTACATATTGTATCACAATACTTATGGCTATTCTCTCTTATTTTACAAGGTTTATGTGAAAAGGGAGAATGCTAGCAGCTGGAATTCTGGACTGAAAAAGGAGCAAATATTAGAGATCTAATCTACACAACTCCAAAAGTCCCGAAACTTCATGGAGATCAGTTTTGGAATTAACAAAAAATATTGGGCGAAGAAAGCACCAGAGGGGGGCCACCAGCCAGCCACAAGGGTGGAGGGCGCGCCCCACCCCCTGGGCATGCTCCCCTGACCTTGTGGGCCCCCTGGCAGGCCTCCGGTGCCCATATTCTGCTATATGGTGTCTTTTACTCTAGAAAAAACCATAAGGAAACTTTAGGGATGAAGCGCCGCCATATCGAGGCGAAGCCTGGGCAGGACCAATCTAGGGCTCCGGCGGAGCTGTTCTGCCGGGGAAACATCCCTTCCAGAGGGGGAAATCATTGCCATCATCATCACCATCGATCCTCTCATCGAGAGGGGTCAATATCCATCAACATCTTCACCAACACCATCTCCTCTCAAACCCTAGTTCATCTCTTGTATTCGATCTTGGTCCCAAAACCTCAGATTGGTACCTGTGGGTTGCTAGTAGTGTTGGTTACTCCTTGTAGTTGCTACTAGTTGGTTTATTCGGTGGAAGATCATATGTTCAGATCCTTAATGATAATTAATACTCATATGATAATGATTATTAATATTCTTTGTGATTAGTTACTTTTGTTCCTGAGGACATGGGAGAAGTCTTGTTATAAGTAATCATGTGAATTTGGTATTGGTTTGATATTTTGATGAGATGTATGTTGTCTTTCCTCTGGTGGTGTTATGTGAATGTCGACTACATGACACTTCACCATTATTTGGGCCTAGGGGAAGGCATTGGGAAGTAATAAGTAGATGATGGGTTGATAGAGTGACAGAAGATTAAACCCTAGTTTGTGCGTTGCTTCGTAAGCGGCTGATTTGGATCCATATGTTTCATGTTATGGTTAGGTTTACCTTAATTCTTCTTTTGTAGTTGTGGATGCTTGCGAGAGTGGTTATTCATAAGTGGGAGGCTTGTCCAAGTAAGGCAGCACCCAAGTATCGGTCCACCCACATATCAAATTATCAAAGTAACGAACGCGAATCATATGAGCATGATGAAAACTAACTTGACAACAATTCACATGTGTCCTCTGGAGTGATTTGCTTCATATAATAGTTCGTCCAGGCTTGTCCTTTGCTATAAAAAGGATTGGGCCACCTTTCTGCACTTTTTTTACTTTCATTACATGTTACCCGTTACAATTTACCCTATCACAAAACTATCTGTTAACGATAATTTCAGTGCTTGCAGAGAATACCTTGCTGAAAACGACTTGTCATTTCCTTCTGCTCCTCGTTGGGTTTGACACTCTTACTTATCGAAAGGACTAGGATAGATCCCCTATACTTGTGGGTCATCAAGACTCTTTTCTGGCACCATTGCCGGGGAGTGAGGTGCCTTTGGTAAGGAAACATTTATATAGTGTGCTGAAATTTAATGTCACTTGTTACTATGGAAAATAATCCTTTGAGGGGTTTGTTTGGGGTATCTTCACCTTGACCAGAGGCAAAATATATTGTTCCTCAACCTACTAGACCTACTGAAAATATTTGTTAATGAAATTCCTTTCAGGTATGAATATGAAACTGCTAGCTAATCCTTAGGAAGGAGATGGAACATTACATCCCGATATGCACCTAATCTATGTGGATGAAGTTTGTGGATTATTAAAGTTGCAGGTATATCCGAGGATATTGCCAAGATGAAGGTCTCCCCTTTATCTTTGAAGGGAAAGGCATTGACATTGTTTAGGCTATTGAATGATATTGGATCATGGAACTACAACCGATTGAAATTGGAATTTCACTAGAAGTTTTATCCTATGCATCTAGTTCATCGTGATCGGAATTATATATATAATTTTTGGCCTCATGAAGGAGAAAGTATCGCCCAAGCTTGGGGGAGGCTTAAGTCAATGTTATATTCATGCCCCAATCATGAGCTCTCAAGAGAAATTATTATTCAAAATTTTTATGCTCGGCTTTCTCATAATGATCGATCCATGCTCGATACTTATTGTACTGGTTCCTATATGAAGAAGGATATTGAATTCAAATGGGATTTATTAGAAAGAATTAAACGCAACTCTAAAAATTGGGATCTCAACAAAGGTAAGGAGTCAGGCATAAACCTTAAGTTTGATTGTGTTAAATCTTTATGGATACCAACGCTTTTCGTGATTTTAGCACTAAATATGGTCTTGACTCTGAGATAGTAGCCTCTTCCTATGAATCTTTTGCTACTCACGTTGATCTCCCTAAGGATAATTGGTTTAAATATCATCCTCCCATTGAAGTTAAAGTAGCTGAACCCGTTAACGTTGAAGAAGAAACTATTATTTATAATGTTGATCCTATTGTTCCCACTGCTTATATTGAGAAGCCACCATTCCCTTTTAGAATAATGGATCATGCTAAAGCTTCAACTGTGGTCCCACTGCTTATATTGAGAAGCCACCATTTTCTGGTAAAATAAAGGATCATGCTAAAGCTTCAGTTGTGGTTCGTAAGAGTAATACTAAAACACATACACCTTCCTGAAAAAAATTAAAGTTGAACCTAGTATTGCTATGGTTAAAGATCTCTTGGTTGATAATATTGATGGGCATGTTATTTATTTATGTGATGAAGCTGCTAGGATTGCTAAACCCGATACTAAAGACAAACATAGACCTATTGTTGGCATACCTATTGTTTCAATTAAAATAGGAGATAATTGTTATCATGGATTATGTGATGTGGGTGCTAGTGTGAGTGCAATTCCTTAATAAAGAAATTATGAATGATATTGCACCTGCTAAGATAGAAGATATTGATGTTACTAGTAAGCTTGCCAATAGAGATACTATATCACCAATTGGGATTCTTAGAGATGTTGAAGTCTTGTGTGGGAAGACTGTGATCACGGACATGACGAGGAGTCTCGAAATGGTCAAGACATGAAGATTGATATATTGGAAGCCTATGTTTGGACACCGGAAAGGTTCTGAGTGGTTCGGGCATTTTTTCGGAGTACCAGGAGTTAATGAGCCTTAATGTGCCATGGTGGAAGAGAGAAGGAGGCTGCCAAGGTGGGGGCGCCCCCCCCCAAGGCCAATCCAAATTGGGAAGGGTGCCGGCCCCCCTTTCCTTCTCTCCCTCTCCCTCTGACTTCTTCTCCTACTCCAACTAGGGAAGGGTGGAAACCTACTCCTGCTGGGAGTAGGACTCCCCCCCTTGAGCGCGCCATAGAGAGGGCCAGCCCTCCCCTCCTCCACTCCTTTATATATGGGGGAGGGGCCAAACCATATACATACAAGTTGATTATTTAGCTGTGTGTAGTGCCCCCCTCCACAGATTTCCACCTCGGTCATATCATTGTAGTGCTTAGGCGAAGCCCTGCGTCTGTAACTTCATCATCACCGTCATAACACCGTCGTGCTGACAAAACTCTCCCTCGACCTCAGCTCGATCTAGAGTTCATGGGACGTCACCGAGCTGAACGTGTGCAGACCGCGGAGGTGCCGTACCTTTGGTGCTAGGATCGGTCAGATCATGAAGACGTATTACTACATAAACCACGTTGGCATAACACTTCCGCTTTCGGTCTACGAGGGTACGTAGACAACACTCTCCCCTCTTGTTGCTATGCATCACCTAGATAGATCTTGCGTGATTGTAGGAATTTTTTTGAAATTACTGCGTTCCCCAACAATTAGAGCATGTGCATGTAGTTCAAGTATGAATTATGCACATAAATGCATTGAAAAATCATTTAATGCATAAAAATGTCCAAACGAACCCCGAGAAATCCCAAAAAATGACACAACACTCCTGTTGTTCTATGTTGACACGAGAATTTTTTTTGAAAGCAATAAGAGGCAATGGATATCGTTTCGTCCCCAAAGGTGGGACGTTCCCTACCGAAACCATCAGGCTTGTTGTGAGAAGCTCTGGTTTGTGAGAAGCATATCCCCAAACCTGCCCCAAATGGGACAAAAAAAGTTACAACGTCATGTTGATGCCGATCCATGATAGCATGCCAAGTTTCATGAATTTCAGACGAGCTTTGGATTTACTAGAATTTAAAAACCAGGTATCTCAATGTTTGCAACCAAGTGACCATGGCAGGGTGTTTGACATTCATTCCCATTTCTTGCATGGTACCTAAGAATACAACCAAGGGAACAAATTTGAATTTTCAACCAATTTGTATACATTAGAGCATGTGCATGTAGTTCAAATTTGAATGATGCACATAGATGCATTGGAAACTCAATTAATGCATAAAAATGTCTAAACGAACCCCGAAAAATCCCAAAAATTGACACAACATTCCTGTTGTTCCATGTTGACATGAGAAAAATTTGAAAGCAATAAGAGGCAATGGATATCGTTTTGTCCCCCAAGGTGGCACGTACCCTACCAAAACCATGAGGCTTGTTGTGAGAGAAGCTCTGGTTTGCGAGAAGCTTATACCCACACCTGCCCCAAATGGGAAGATATTTTTACCACGGCACGTCGCTGCCGTTCCATCATATCATGTCACGTTTCATGAATTTCAAATGAGTTTTCGATTTGCTAGAATTTTAAAACCATGTATCTCAATGTTAGCGGTCGAGCGATAGTGTCAAGGTGTTTGACATTCGTTCTCATTTCTTGCATGTGACCTAATCTTGCGACCAAGGACAAACATTTGATTTTGCAACCCATTTTTATGGACGGAGCACGTGCATGTAGTTCAATTTTGCCAGAGAGCCACGGTGCCGTGGTGTTCGAAATTCAGCCCCTTTTCTTGCATGGGACATAAGCATAAACCCATAGACACATATATGATTTTACAACCCATGTTGGTGCACTGGACCATGTGCATGTGCTTTAATTTTGAATTATGCACCTGAAATGGCTAGAAAACCAATTTAATGTATAAAATTTCCAAATGAACCTTGAATAATTCCAATTTTTTGCAACACACATATAGTTGTATGTTCACTTCAGATAAAAGTTCTAGCAATTCAAGCACCATCCATTGCCGCTGTGACCCCATTATGTAATACAAATCAAGACGAAAAATCAAGTGGATCCCACACAGTTTATTTTCACAAACCGTGTGAGAAGCAGCACAAAATATCTTGGAGCACCACTGGATTATAGTATGCATATGTCTTACGCGAGAAGGTGCGACGGCTATAGTCCACAGCCCGCACTGAATAAGGGACCGTGTCTGATGACACTTTGCACGCCAAGTTTTCGCTGAAGCGATTCCAAAATTTTCGGCTTCCACGGAAATATCTACCTCCCCACCCCCTCCCCCTTACCAAAAGCCACATTTCCCCTGTTTCCGCCTTCCTTTCCAAGTTGAAACCTTCACTCCTTGCTGGCAGCACTGCCTCCTCGTCAGTGACCCTCCTTCACGCTGCTCGGCCTCGCCTATCCAGGCAGGTAATCCACACCCAACCCCCATCCTCCTTCTCCTTCCACATCCATCATGCCCCGACCGCCGGCGTGAGCGCAACACCTTCCATCGAAATCACCAACCCTCCACAAAATAAGCGCTGCCCTATGCCATGATGCATGTAGTATAGCCATGATCTCAAGGAGCGTTTGGCAGTGGACAAGAAAATTGTGGCCACATGCATGGATGAGGTCGCAATGGCTGCCATTCATGCCGACCCCCAGACCTTGGAGGAGCACCTCGCCGTCGATGCCACCGTCGACACCTCATGCGCCGACACCGCAACGCGGTTGGCTGCTTTAAACGACACTTCATGGCATTTTCTCGAGGCCACCGTTGGTGTCTTCGACGAAGACTACATGGTGTTATCTCAGCGTGCACGTGCTTACCTCATCTCGAGAGCCAGCAGGCTGGTGCCCGAAGCGGCTCAGGAAACTCACCACTACAACGAGGGCACCCACAAAGCGGAGGCCTCGCCCTCTTCCATGTCCAAGGAGCCAATTATCATCGATATCTCCGACAATGAGGAGTATCTTGTCTTATTAGCTCACTATAAGGACCCATGTTCAGTTTGCTAACTACTTCCTTTCCTTAACAAATTCTAGTGAATTGTGCTATCTACTTTTACCATGCAATCTTATGCTCTAGAGTATATGTTCTACATGTCGTGCAATGTGCTGTTCAGTTAACTGTTTGGTTCAATTCTGCAAATGTGATGTTCAATTCTTCAGGGTGCAATTTTCCAAGTTGTCAACCATGCTTGGTTTGGTTAACTATCTGATCTTCTATTAGGAGTATGTTATATTGTGCAATGTGGTGCTCAGTTAACATTTGGTTCATTTGTTGTGGTGTTTAGTTAACTGTTTGGTTCAATTCTGCAATGCGATCTTCAATTGTTGTGGGTGCATCCTGTTATTGTATACCATGTGAGGAATAAATCAAATTTGGTTGTACTAAATACATGAGAAACAAATACTATTGCTATATTTCCAAGTTGTTAAGCATGCTTGGTTTGGTTAACTATCTGATCTTCTATTAGGAGTATGTTATATTGTGCAATGTGGTGCTCAGTTAAATTTTGGTTCATTTGTTGCGGTGTTTACTTAACTGCATGGTTCAATTTTACAATGCGATGTTCAATTGTTGTGGCTGCATTATGTTATTGTATACCATGTGAGAAATAAATCGAATTTGGCTGTACTAAATACATGAGAAACAAATACAATTGCTATATTTCCAAGTTGTTAAGCATGCTTCGTTTGGTTAACTATCTGATCTTCTATTAGGAGTATGTTATATTATGCAATGTGGTGCTCAGTTAACGTTTGGTTCATTTGTTGTGGTGTTTAGTTAACTACCCATGCATGGTCTGTTGTCTCAGAGCACATTATTATGCAATTGCAGGAACCATTCTAATATTTACGTGTTTAACAATTTGGTCTTGCACATGTAGGTCCTACTGTCAGAGGTTTTGACCCACTGTTCGACCCTTTTTGCATATGGGGAAATGAGTTGTCCATGAATATCAATCAAGTCAAGAAACTCAGAAAGATTGTTAGGATAAAGAAATTAGCAACAAAAAACAACAAGATCTTTGTCTGCCCAATGAGGAAGACATTAGTTCACTACAAGATGGTACTAACTATTATACCCTGCCTTTTTTTGTTCCTTTGCCCCATTTCCAATATAGAGAAGATATTTATGCACATCCTTATTTTTAGGCCTTTCCAAAGCAGTTCACTAATGATTACCTCCCAAACCACCTCTATGGTCAGGAGACGAGGAAGGTGTTCATACAACACCCACGATTCAATATTGAAGTGTTTCTGGAGAGGACGAAGGACGAACGGTCAATCATCCACATGCATTGGCCTAAAGTTGCAAAGACCTTCAACATGAATGAAGGATCAATATTCGCCTTCCGCTTTAGCATTTTTCCAGATGAGATGAATATGTCTATATACCGTCTATGATGCTAATTTCGAAAGGTTCTACATGTTGCATGTGAAACTTGGTGCTGGTGCAGTTGTGTAATGGGGTCGTTGAGTACTGAAGCTATATCATGTTGTACTCTGATGTATTTCAATTATGAAATCCTGCTTCCTTAATATGAAAATGAAATATATTATGTGCTTAATATGAATGTCAATTAGATAAATAAATGGATTATTAATAATAGGGCAATTAGCCTGCCAATTGGGTTTTGCTATTGCAAATGGTTATTGAGAAAATACCATGGGTGATGACCTCAGGCAACGCACACAGTTTCTAGGAATAAACCGTGTTGGATCAAACAATCACACACGACCTTCTCTTGAAAACTGTTTGTGTTAGGCCACCTTGTGCAAACGTTTACCACATAAAAACTATGTGTTTTGGACAGCCTTTGCCATACAATTTCTTCTGCACACCATGTGTAATGCATTCAATAACGCAAATGATAAATTGTTAATATCATGTGCAATGGCAACGCTATCACAAATGATTTAACGGGAAAACTTGTGTGTGATGTACCTGTGAACGGAAATGTTTTCCTTGGAGCGACTGTGTGCGATGTACATACAAACAGAAACGTTTAGCGGGGACTGACTGTGTGGGATGTACTTGCGACCGAAAACAATTTCGCTTGTATAATTGTATTCTTTAGCTCTACTGTATGTATTTCTGTATTTGAGCGCTCGACGGTCGCACACGACCTCATTTTGCTGAGCATGTGTGCCAGGAGGGCATATCCCCGACGGTTTCTGGGTTGTGTGGGAAGGACCCCCCTATCACCGTCACTCACTAGGCGACGGTTCCAAATGTCGTCGCGGAAAGGGGTTTAAAACCGTTTGTATAGCACCGACGCGTACTAGTGCATATGCTTCACTTATATCTTTTGAGCTAGGAAATTTTGCTCTAGTGCTTCACTTATATCTTTTTAGAGCATGGCGGTGGTTTTATTTATAGAAATTGTTGAACTCTCATGCTTCACTTATATTATTTTGAGAGTCTCTAGACAGCATGGTAATTTGCTTTAGTTATAAATTTAGTCCTAATATGATAGACATCCAGGAGGGGTATAATAAAAACTTTCATATAAAGTGCATTGAATACTATGAGAAGTTTGATTCCATATGATTGTTTTGAGATATAAAGATGGTGATATTAGAGTCATGCTAGTGAGTATATGTGAATTGGAGAAATACTTGTGTTAAGGTTTTTGATTCCCGTAGCATGCTTGTATGGTGAACCGTTATGTAACGAAGTTGGAGCATGAGGTATTTATTGATTGTCTTCCTTATGAGTGGCGGTCAGGGACGAGCGATGGGTTTTTTCTAGCAATCTATCCCCCTAGGAGCATGCGCGTAGTACTTCCTTCAATAAATAATTGATTTTTGCAATAAGTATGTGAGTTCTTCATGACTAATGTTGAGTCCATGGATTATACGCACTCTCACCCTTCCACCATTGCTAGCCTCTCTAGTACCGCGCAACTTTTGCCGGTACCATACACCCACCATATACCTTCCTCAAAACAGCCACCATACCTATCTATTATGGCATTTCCATAGCCATTCCAAGATATATTGCCATGCAACTTTCTACCGTTTCGTTTATTATGACACGCTTCATCATTGTCATATTGCTTTGCATGATCATGTAAATGACATCGTATTTGTGGCAAAGCCACCTTTCATAATTCTTTCATACATGTCACTCTTGAGTCATTCCACATCCCAGTACACCACCGGAGGCATTCATATATAGTCATATTTTGTTCTAAGTATCGAGTTGTAATTATTGAGTTGTAAGTAAATAAAAGTGTGATAATCATCATTACTAGAGCATTGTCCCATGTGTGGAAATAAAAAAGGAGAGACCAATGAAGCCTAAATAAAAAAATGTGGCCAAATAAGCCAAACAAAAAAAGTGAGAGAAAAGGAGAGAAGGGGCAATGTTACTATCCTTTTTTCCACACTTGTGCTTCAAAGTAGCACCATGATCTTCATGATAGAGAGTCTCCTATGTTGTCACTTTCATATGCTAGTGGGAATTTTTCATTATAGAACTTGGCTTGTATATTCCAACGATGGGCTTCCTCGAATCGCCCTAGGTCTTCATGAGCAAGCAAGTTGGATGCACACCCACTTAGTTTTTCTTTTTGAGCTTTCATAAACTTATAGTTCTAGTGCATTCGTTGCATGGCAATCCCTACTCACTCACATTGATATCAATTGATGGGCATCTCCATAGCCCGTTGATATGCTTAGTTGATGTGAGACTATCTTCCACTTTTTTTCTTATCCACAACCATCATATTCTATTCCACCTATAGTGCTATGTCCATGGATCACGCTCATGTATTGCGTGAAAGTTGAAAAGGTTTGAGAACATCAAAAGTATGAAAAAATTGCTTGTCTTGTCATCGGGGTTGTGCATGATTTGAATATTTTGTGTGATGAAGATGGAGCATAGCCAGACTATATGATTTTGTAGGGACAAGCTTTCTTTGGCCATGTTATTTTGAGAAGACATAATTGCCTTGTTAGTATGCTTGAACTATTATTGTTTTTATGTCAATATTAAACTTTTGTTTTGAATCTTATGGATCTAAACATTAATGCCAAAATAAAGAAAAATTACATGGATAAATATGTTAGGTAGCATTCCACATCAAAAATTATGTTTTTATCATTTACATACTCGAGGACGAGCATGAATTAAGCTTGGGGATGCTTGATACGTCTCCAACGTATCTAGAATTTTTTTTATTGTTCCATGCTATTATATTATCTATTTTGGATGTTTTATATGCATTAATATGCTATTTTATTTTATTTTTGGGACTAACCTATTAACCTAGAGCCCAGTGCCAGTTTTTGTTTTTTTCCTTGTTTTTGAGTTTCATGGAAAAGGAATACCAAACTGAGTCCAAACGGAATAAAACCTTCGCGATGATTTTTCTTGGACCAGAAGAATCCCAGGAAACTTGCAGATCAAGTCGGAAGAGCCACGAGGCGGCAACACGGGTGGAGGGAGTGCCCCTGCCTTGTGGGCCCCTCGTGACTCCACTGACCTAATTCTTCCTCCTATATATTCACATATATCCCCAAACCACCAGAAGCATCCACGAAAACACTTTTCTACCGCCGCAACCTTCTGTTCCTGTGAGATCCCATCTTGGGGCCTTTTCCGGCATCCTGTCGGAGGGGGATTCGATCACGGAGGGCTTCTACATCAACCCTATCGCCCTTCCGATGAAGCGTGAGTAGTTTACCACATACCTACGGGTCCATAGCTAGTAGTTAGATGGCTTCTTCTCTCTCTTTGATTCTCAATGCCATGTTCTCCTCGATGTTCTCGGAGACCTATCCAATGTAATCTTCTTTTGCGATGTGTTTGTCTAGATCCGGTGAATTGTGGATTTATGATCAGCTTATCTATGAATATTATTTGAATCTTCTCTGAATTCTATTATGCATGATTTGGTATCTTAGTAATTCTCTTCAAACTATCGGTTTGGTTTGGCCAACTAGATTGGTTTTTCTTGTAATGGGAGAAGTGCTTAGCTTTGGGTTCAATCTTGTGGTGTCCTTTCCTAGTGACAGTAGGGGTAGCAAGGCATGTATTGTATTGTTGCCATCGAGGATAAAAAGATGGGGTTTACATCATATTTCTTGAGTTTATTCCTCTACATCATGTCATCTTACTTAATGTGTTACTCTGTTCTTCATGAACTTAATACTCAAGATGCAGGAAGGAGTTGGTCGATGTGTGGAGTAACAGTAGTAGATATAGAATCATTTCGGTCTAGTTGACATGGACGTGATGCCTATATTTCATAATCATTGCCTTAGATATCGTCATAACTTTCCACTTTTCTATCAATTGCTCAAGAGTAATTTGTTCACCCACCGTATTATTTGCTATCTTGAGAGAAGCCACTAGTGAAACCTATGGCCGTCGGGTCTATTTTCCATCATATAAGTTTCCGATCTACTATTTTGCAATCTTTTATTTTTAGATCTATAAACCAAAAACACCAAAAAAATTGCTTTATCTTTTGTTTAGTTTAATCTATCTCTATCAGATCTCACTTTTGCAAGTAACTGTGAAGGGATTGACAACTCCTTTATCACGTTTGGTGAAAGTTGTTTGATTCTTTGTGTAGGTATTGGTGATTTGTGTGTTGTCTCCTACTGGATTGATACATTGCTTCTCAAATTGAGGGAAATACTTATCTCTATTTTGCTGCATCATCCTTTCCTCTTCAAGGGAAAAACCAACGCAAGCTCAAGAAGTAGCAACAACATGATCTCCAATTCAAATATTTGAATGCAATTTTATATCGAAACATGGTTTATATCTGTCTTTGATGCATAAACGCGACCTCCCCCTCTTTTGGACTCATGTTCTCTCTCTCGCCGACAATCGTCAATTCTATCGCACACATCCTAACACAAACCTTGTCGGTCCCTCTCCTTCTCTCTCAATCTTTCTCTCTCTATGGGGAGGGGGTCTTTCTAGTTCTCATGCACACTCCATGTATAGGTCTCTCTTGTACACTATGCATGATTCTCGAATCCAAGCTAAATATCTTGGGTGCACTCATCATACGCACACAAATTCCCTAGCTCATTGCCCGTAACTCTCACACGCAGCACTCTACCGTCTCGAAGATCTTCTCTCTCTCTCTCTCAAACTCTCCAGCTCCCTGGGTCACATGCACACATGCATATCTCACTCGCACTCTATAGACCCATCTAAAACTCTCTCTCTCTCTCCCTCGTTCTCTCTCCATCGCACGCATACACACACAATCTCACGCCTAGCTAAGTATGATTATCTCTCACTCAATTGTAGCCACACGCACCCCCCTATGCATATGACTAATACTTAGTCTCCATCTCAAACATGTGCATTGTCTGTTTCCCTCACTTGGTCTATCTCGATTTCTCTCGGGGCATCTTTCTATCGCACACACACCTCGTCCCTCGATCTCCCACCCATATAGTCCCCTCATGATCTCAAGGGGATCTCTCTATCACAAACACACCCTCTCTCACTCCCCATGCGTCCATCTTCTCCATGCGTCCCTCTCGACCTTTGTCCCTTGTTGTCCAAACCCCTATTGGACATGTGATGCAGGGGTGTCTCTCTCCGTTGCAAACAATCACACACTAGCTATCTTAGTGTATCTCCTCACCTCGCTTTTCTATCTTGGAGATGCATGTGTGATATGTTTGCATAAGAAATGAACAAACACACACACTCTCTCTCTCTATTTTATCGTTTGTTGTCCCTCTCTCTTTCACATACATACTCTTTTTGCACACTCACTCATTCTCCTTCACACGCACTTGATCTCTCTCGAATTAGGCACTCTCTTCGGTTCATAGCATATAGATTTGTTGAAAAGTCAAACATCACAAAGTTTGACCATGTACGTGGAGAAAAACATTTACATCTAGAACGACAAACATATATCACTAGATTCATCATGAGATGTATTTTCGTATGATGTATCTTTGGTATTGTAGATATAAATTATATTTGCATAAACCTGGTCAAAGTTTCAAAAGTTTCACTTCTAAAAAATTTATATGCACTGCATTATCGAATGGATGGAGTATCTCTTTCCCCCTCTCAGCTATCTGACGCACCACTCAACCGTATCGGGGCTCCTCTATCTCTCTCAAACTTTATATCTCCCTGGTTCACACATACACATATCTCGCTCGCGCTACATAGACCCGTCTAACACTCTCTTCCCTTGTTCTCTCTCTGTATGTAACACGCACCCCCCTAAGTACCATAATCCCTCACTCCATCATAGGCACACGCACCCCCCTAAGTATGACTATCTCTCACTAGCCATCAGGAACACATGTATTGTCTCCTTCCATCCATAAGTCTACCTCGATATCTATCGGGGTATCTTCTATCGTGCACACACCTTGTCACTCGATCTCCCACCCATGTAGTCCCATCACGATCTCCAAGGGATCTCTCTGTCACAAACACACACTCTCTCCTCCCCATGTCTGCATTTTCTCCACACGTCTCTCTCGACCTATCTCCCTTGTTTGTCAGACCTCTCTTGGCCACGTGCTAGGGGTCTTTCTCTGTCGTTTGCAAACAACCACACACTATCTCCTCACCTCGCTTCCGCTGTCGAAGATGCATGTGTGATATGTTTGCATATGACACACACACTTTTTCTCTACTTTATCGTGTGTTGTCCATGTCTATTTCACACACGCACACACACTTTTCTCCCTCACTCTTTCTATTTCACTCTCTCTCTCTCTAGTTAGGTACTCTCTCATGTCCATAAACATATGGATGTTTTGAAAAGTCAAACCTCAGAAAAGTTTGACCAGGTATATGTGGAGAAAAACATTTACATATGGAACGATCATTAGATTCATCACAACATGTACTTACTTCATACTATCATTTATCTTTGGTGTTGTAGATATAAGTAATTTCTTTATAGACTTGGTCAAAGTTTCAAAGGTTTGACTTTAAAAAAATGTAGGCACTACATTATCAAACGGAGGGAGTAGCTCTTTCTCTCTCTCTACTATCTCTCACGGGCCTCCCCTCTCACTCGATCTCTCTATACCGAGGGATTGTACGGTCACTGTGTCAACATATAGCTTTGCATATTGTCTTGTTGACCGGTTAACCAGTCCACATGTTGCCTTATCAGCTTGTGTTCTCTATCTTCGTGTGCTGGCCCATGCGGTAGTGGGTGAAAATAAGTAAACTAGAGGTTCATCTGACATGCGGTGATGTAAACAAAGTTGAAACCACTCGCGATAGCACCCCGCACACTAGTAAATTGAGGGCACACTTCTTCCGCGTGAAGGACGCACTCGCGCACACTTCAACACTGCATGGCGGCATGCACACAAGGACGAACTCGCGCACACCCAGCACACAATACACACCAAGCACACGTGTACACTGGCGTCGCTGCCAGCAAAGATGGATGGCGAGGCAGCCAACAAGCAGAGACGGCTCAAGCCCAAACCTCATACGGTGAACCTGGACTTCATCAACAGCCTCCCAGATGACATGCTGCTCGTCATCGTCGGCCTCCTCCCCACCAAATCTGCCATGCAAACCACCCTGCTCTCCCGACGGTGGCGCCCCCTCTGGCGCCGCATCCCCCTCAACCTCACCGTTGAGAGCTTCCTCTGCGATGGGGATTACAAATGCATGGCCGTAGTCGCCAAGATTTTCTAATTGCACCCTGGGCTAGCCAAACGCCTTGACATCCACATGTTCAGTACCAACTTCAAGGTGCAAGCCAAGTTCGATGAGTGGTTCTTATCCCCTGCCCTAGATCAGCTCAAGGAGCTCGGGTTTGAAGCTGGACGATGTTGCTCTCTGCCGCGCTCCGCCTCACGCCATTGCTGCGCCGTGCCAGATTCAGCTCCTGCCATTTTCCCCAGATTAATGTTGCGCCCGCCCTTCTTCTCCCTCAACTCAAGCAGCTCGACCTCTTCAATGTTGGCATCTCGAAGAAGGCTATGGAGCACCTTCTCCGTAGCTGTACTGCGCTCGAGTACCTTCGTCTTCGGCAGATCCACGGGTTCATTAGCCTCCACATTGCCTCGACGAATCTCCGATGGATTTATGTGTCTTGCTGGCCCCGCGATAGGATATCAATTGGGAAGACATTACTCCAGCTGTTCCATGTTATGGTCATTGAGAATGCGCCTTTCCTTGAGAGATTCCTTGCATCTGATCTAGAAGGTCCAACAAAAATCAGGGTCATTGATGCGCTGAAATTGACAGCATTGGTGTACTTGTCTGCCAAATTCTCCGAACTCTTTATTGGACCCGTAATCATTCAGGTACAACACTCATCTTCTTCTTCGTCTTCTTGAAATTCACATTTTTTTTAATTTCTTCTTGATGTATTTATGACTGTCATCCCGAAAATGATTCCCACAAGCTTGACCCAGTCTGTGCGCACGGTGAAGATCTTGGCAATAAAATCAATCGGCCACAATCTGGATCGAGTTGTTGGATTCCTTACATGCTTTTCGTGCACGGAGAAGCTACTCATTGAGGTGAAACTTCTTTCCTATTATTAAATGGTAATCAAAACGTAGCTCAATTCTTTCACAATTTTCCCAAATTGCGATGACAAGTGTAGTGTTCAAAACTGCATCTACGCACAATACTGAAAGAAATGTTTTTAGTATTTTTTCTCACGTGATCACCTGCATCGTTTTTTTGTTGTCGTACTACTAGTAGCCTCGGCTAGTCATAATGGCAAGTAACTTAGACTAGTAACTCCATGGTTAGCCTAAGAGCAAGTACTACCTCCGTCTTGGTTTACTCTTCATATTTTGTAGTATCAAAATTTGACCATAGATTTAACTGACAAAATGTTAATGCATATCACTAAAAACTATATCGTTAGATTCGTATTTGTACATAATTTCAAATGGTATAATTTTTTGTAACATGCATTGGCATTCTCTTAGGTAAATCTATGGTCAAAATTTTACACTAAATACGAGGTAGTACAAAAGTGGGCCAAAACACGTGCCAAATTCACTTGTGATGCATTTGGCATCGACGCCCCTCCATTGCTCACCTGGTGTCCCAATCTGGATCACCTACTTTGCCCCGGTGCCAAATTAACTCACGCAATGAAAAAACACTTGTGTGGGAGAGGGAGAGGACTAAGGCAATAAAAACACTTGTTTGGGAGAGGGAGTGGCTGGTGTGGTTGGTTTGATTGATTTGTTTATACATGTGGGTCTGTGTGCACAGCGGTGCCAACTCTCTCACATCACTAGAGCAGTGCCAAAATCTTTTGATTTGACATCGATGCGTATTATGTGGCATAATTTTGAGAAATATGGCATCAGCCACATAGTGGAAGGCAACAAATGCCCAAGCTCTTCATGTGCTCCTAGGTAAATGAGAGGAAAGAGAAGGAGAGATAGAGTGAAAAAACATCACTAGCCTTAGAGCCAACCCTATCGTATGAGCGAATGATATTGGTACCTCTTGATGACATGGCAATCTTATACAGCCAGCTGCTCTAATATGTTATCTTCTTTTGTAGATTAAAAAGACCCAAAAGTGGAAAATGTGATGCACTATAACAATCTCATTGAATGCCTTGATCTCCATCTTACATAAATTGATTTGATCGACTATCGAGGCAGCACATCTAAGATTAAATTGGCTAGGTTCTTTGTTCTGGAGGCAAGTGTGCTCAAGGTAATGAGGTTTGTTGTTCTCTGGCGCAACAATGAATGGCGTGTTGATCACCGCAAGCGTCTCGGCCTAAATGACAAAGTCTTTGCAGAAGCTGAATTTGTTTTTGAAACATCAAGTCGCCAGAGACACAAAAATTTATTTTCCCATTAGCGACTTGTCAGGGCGGTGGATTGTAGTTTGTATGATAATGCTGCATCCACCTAAAGTAACAAAAGTTCTTACGTAAACTTCCTAATAATTCCCTCTTCATAGGTGCAGCATTACTCCGAGCATTTGTAATATCACTTTGAAACTTGTAATAGTATGATTATCCAGCACGAGGTACTATGTTAAGATAAATGGTCGCGTGCATAGGTGCGGCAACGATATACCCATTACTCGAGTACAATATTTATTATTACCAGCAAGAGGCCCATGCGTTGCACGGGACATCAAGATGCATTTATACGAGCTGTTTATCTTGTGGGAGACCAAGATGAATGAGGGAAGGCCTTATCTGCAAATGTGGAGAGGGGTATCTTTTTGCAAAATTGCCATAGTTTGCTTTCTATCCGTCAGATATAGATCGGACAGTCTATATTGCAGGATGGAAGGCACACCATCATCACCAACTCGGTTTCTTTAATAAGAGTTTCTCTATTTCTCTGTACTACTCCTATAAAAACCTTTTGAGTTGGTGATGATGGTGTGCCTCCATCTTTCACCAATAGCCGTCGGATCTAGATCTGATGCATACAAAGCAAACTGCTGCAGTTTTGCAAAGAGATGCCCGCACTTGTTCCCTATTTACAAACAACTCCATGTCTCTCACAAACAGCCTTATCTCTTCCCCACCACATCTAGAAGGCCATGAAACAATCTGGCGCGATGGCCGCTGCCAACGCCTTCCACCCCAATCTTGGTGTCCCGTGCAATGCACGAGCATCTTACTCATATAAGAAAAGAGTAGAGATACTCGTGGCAATGCACGGGAAATTATGTCGAACATGGCTAGTTGTAAGAAAGCTAGCTCTACAGCCATGATGATAGTGAGTGCGTACAGTGAGGCTGACTTTGGTATGTCGAACACGGCGCCTACACTCAGGTGTCATCTCCGGTGCAGGGTCTCATCACTTCATTGTGAGGATTAATTTGACAAGCGGATAGTACAATACTAGTACTACATTGGTAGTACTACTACTAGTCTAGCACCAGCGTCTGGATTTAGTAGTACTACCATGTCCGTCTGGATTTAGTATTTGACTAGCAATATCTAGTAATGCATGTCACAACAAATATACTACTCCCTCTGTAAATAAATACATGGGGTATTGTTTTATTTGGTTTCGAAGGTAGTTCCCGATGATATTATACACTCCCCCTTCTGTTAGATGGCTCAAATCTAAAGTCTCGTCAATCCGACTACTATTGTACTCACCGAGCGGTCAGCTTGGTAAGCTACCAACAAAAAATTGCAACCAAAGACTGCTATTGTACTCCCTCCGTACTGGTGCATTAGTCACGTTACAAAAACCAAATGATCCCAAAACTTTTAGGCGCGGTGCATTAACTACCCACCTCGTTCCCTGTTTTTTTGCCACAAAAAAATAAATCACCCAATTAGAAACGTGGGGTGCGTATGCATTCAATGACGTGAGACTACTTAGCACAACATGCAGTGCCCAGTTCTCTTTATGCAATGACATTAATTACAAAATACTACTCCTACCTCCGTCCTAGTTTATTGGTCCCCTTAGTATTTTGTGCCAAATTTTAACCATATATTTAACTAAAATAGTGATAATGCATGTCACCAAAAATTGTATCATTGGATTCGTATTTGAACATAGTTTCCAATGATATTATTTTTTGTTACATGCATTAATATTTTATTAGTTAAATCAAAGGTCAAAACTTGGCTCAAAATGCAAAGGGGACCAATAAACCAGTAAACATCAAATTTCTCTTGTTTTGCCCCAACTTGGTCTCGGTGAGATGACTATACTACACCGGCATGGAGGGAGGCTCGAGGAGTAGATGTCCAACACACACGTGAATGCAACGCAGTCCGCACTTCTCATATAAAGGCTCCCCGCCAGTCCAGTCTAAGAAATCCTATGAACCTACGCACCCTAACCAAGGGCGAGAGTGATCACTCCAATCACAAGATCAGTTGACTAGAAGCTAGACCCATGGAGGTGATTAGCGTGAGCATCAGCCGGCTGTGCGAGATGGTCCATGACGCCGGCCTGTGGCCCGGCACTAAGGAACGTCTCCCGGTCGTGCTTGAGGCCGCCAGGGCGAGAGGCCTCTTGGACGACGGCTTCATCTCCTTGTTCGACGAGATCCTCATCAGCTTCCTTGACAAGTTTACCATCATCAAGAAGCTCGCAAACGACCTTGATGTACACCTCTAGCCCACGCGCCTAGGCTCTATGATGCCCACTACCCTCAACTGCATCTATGGTGGAAACCTCTTTGATGCACAGGTGGCCCTGCGACTACCCGCCATCGCGTCGAAGAATGTCCACCTTGAGGTCGCTCTTGCCGTGCAGCGCGTGGCGCAGCAAGACACCATCGACATAAACACCCACGTCTACGGGCAAATCATCCACAAGAACTACTACGTGCAAGAGGAGGACGGGATGCTGGCCTTCTTGGACCGTAGGGCTCGCCGCCAACTCCGCTGCTCCTCACACATCGGTTGGTGACCCGGCGCACTAGGGCATGAGGATGTTGTTGACGGATCCGTATATATCTCTATCTTTCTGTCAATTCCATGTAGTAGTATATTGTACTAGTAATTATCTTACCTTTCGCATCAACTTCATAATTTTTGTACGTACTCCATGCATGAACCGCGCTAGAACCAAACTTCTCATTACTCTAGGGAAAATTGTTATTTCTCTCTATCGGTCATGCCATGGAGCAGAACCAAATTTTACAAGTTACAAGTTCAGAAGGAAAAGCCTGCCGTGTTCGCGTCGCACCCCCACACGGTTGGTCCGGCACCCCGCTCAAGGGGGAATGCGTGATGTCTTGCATTTTCACTTACAAGTGGGACCGCAGTTGAGGAAATCGACTATCGGCAAACCCCCACCCCACCCACCGCGCGATGGCTGGGTTAGAGAAAACAAGAGGGAGAAGAGATTGGTGTAGCATGGACTCCAACAAAATTGGTGTCAGATGGGACTCGTGCGTGTGTCGTACTGGTAGACGTGAATGCTAGTTATGGCCCATGCCACCCCACTATATCGAGGTGCTAGATACGTAGAGCGAACACATTATCTCTCCAGGAGTACGGTACACCACTAGTACTGCTCACATTGTCGCGAAATTTCCTTGAGTTCATGCTCAGCCCTCCTCTCTCTCTCTCTCTTCTCAGCCAGCCAGCAGACGCATGGAGACCATCGTCTGTTTGCTCACATGCGGTCCCACATGTCTGTGAAAACGCAAGATGACCCACTGAACCTGCACATCTTTCACCTCGACGTATTGGTGATGAAAAACAAATCCAATAAAGATCTTCAGTGGCCGCTTCTGGAGTTATTCAAGAGTAAGATTCTATTTACAGTTTAACCCAAGATTCACATCATGTGGCTTCAAGTAGCACTCCATTTTCTTGCATGACATGACCTGGATGCTGGATGTCCCACGTGTTGGCAAAAGGAGGAAGAACTCAACCAAATCTTCTCCACATTTAGACCAGAGGACTAGGAAACACAATAAGCCCTGTGCCGACATCATACTACGTACAAGCCCACCTCACGCAGTCACGCTATCACCATATTTCTCGGCCTCCGTGCGACACCTAGGTCTAGTTGATGGTATACTACTACTAACTAGAACTAACTACACCTAGCTCTATTGTGCTAGCATACTGCACTATTAGGTTGGCTGTCAGGACCCCGACTCGATGTCACATCGATCTAGCCGGTAACACCTCATATCACTTTCCGGCCTCACGCACGGTATCCCCACGGGTGTCGCCTTACCTTTGCCCGGGACCGTTTGCGCCTTTTGGCTCACGTATATGATAGTGTCGCTAGCATCCATATGATAAGGAGCCCGGGCTAACATGACTAGTCGTAAACCCAAAGTGGCACAGACTTACAGGGACAGGCATCCATGACCCAGCTTCGAACGTGTCGGTCATCAGCAAGTGGGTCCGGGCTGTAGCACTGGGCTAGCAGGACTCCGGTAAACCGGGCTGTAGCGGGCTAACAGGACTCCGGTACTCAAAACGTGACATTTCCCCGAAGGGACAGACACAGGAACGAAGAAGGACACATGCCGGCCAGCCTAAGTGTTCCAGAGCAGTAGCAAGCTACCATGGCTCAGCGGTAACACTAGGAGACATTTCCCGGTAAGAGAGGCTACTAAAGATAAACAACTAGATAGTCAGATCCCACACATACCAAGCATTTCAATCATACACACAATATGCTCGATATGTGCAAATACAACGAAGCATCACAACATGACTCTACGACACAAGTACTTTATTTAAGGCTCAGGGAGCCATACATAACATACACAAAGGTACGGGTCTCACGACCCAACATTCAAGTCATACAGTCATACAAACCAGCAGCGGAAGTAACTTGTCTGAGTACAGACAACTAGTAAAGTAAAAGAGGCTTGGAAAGCCTAGCTATACTACGTGGTCCTTCACAAGCTCAGGGTCACCACCTGGGCCTTTAGCCTACTCGTTGATGTCAACGTCTACATAGAACCCATCAGAAGGGGTTGCAGTGTCTTCTGTAAAATGTAAATTATAGCAACATGAGTACAAAGGTACTCAGCAAGACTTACATCAGACCCTACATACATGCATATTATCAAGAAGGGTTGGTGGAGTTATTGCAGCAAGCCAGCTTTGACTCTTGGCTAGACTATCCTACGATACTTCAACTTGAAATGGTTTTGCGCACACGAGTCCACTACTCACCAATTCAATACACTACCGAGGACCCACCTCCGTCTTCCTACGGAAGAGCCATCCTCGGCACTCACACTTATCTTGAGAATTTTAGCAGTTTCCATTTACTTGTCTATGAACTGTATAGGCAACCAAGTAGTCCTTTACCGCGGACGCGGCTATTCGAATAGATCATGATAACCCTGCAGGGGTGTACTTCTTCATACATGTTTCCACCACTTAGCGTCTGCACACGACATGTGCTCGGCAGACTTCAAGCGAAAGCCGACGTGGGTGTAGACCACGACCTACCTTAACACTTAAGCCTCTAGTCCAGGTTTATCGCCTATCCAGGTTCCATCCGCAGGGAGTCCGGCCGAGGTTTCCCATACGGCCCCGAACAATGTGAACAGGGTTCCCGAGATACCTAACGGGTATTCGGTACACCGTGCCACGTACCTACCGCATCACAGCCCACCCCTACGGTCAGCGCTGTCCACGGCCTCCAGTAGGCTACAAACACCAGAAACTACTTGCAACTCCTGGACAGAGAGCTAGGGTGAATAAGAAGTCGAGCGGGGTCATATTTCAGGGCCCAATGCATGGTAGTAGCTGTATCTTAAATCACACATACAGATCTCAGTGCTTAAGGTCGGCTTCAATGAAACAACCCACCATGTACTCCTACATGGCCTCTCATCGATACCTTTACCAAATCGTGTTCACCACACCACTCTCATTACCGACATAATCATTTCACTCTAGCCATCACCCAGATGAACCAGACCTGACACGACTCTAAGCATAGCAGGCATAGCAAGGTAGGAACAACACATACATATGGCTCAATCAACTCCTACACATGCTAGTGGGTTTCATCTAGTTACTGTGGCAATGACAGGTCATGCAGAGAAAATGGGTTCAACTACCGTAGCACACAGCAGTTTGAAACGCGTTGTCTTAATGCAGTAAAAGAGAGCAGGAGCGAGAACATGGGATTGTATCGATATGATCAAATGGTTGGTTGCTTGCCTGATGGTTCGATGCACTGATACGGTTCTTCGTTAGGGTAATCACGGTACTCCTCGGGGGCAGAACCTGTCGCAAAGGACACCGATACACAACCATCACCAAACAATGTGCAACAATATGATGCATGCATGAAACATGGCAATATGAGTGTGTTGGGCTAATGCAACTAAAACCAGAAGGGTTTGAACAAATTTGAATCAAAGATTCAAATTTCAAACTCAAACATGGCCTTTTAAAGTGCTTTTCCTTGTTCTGCTTAAAACATCAATTTAACTTGTTTGATCATGCATGAAAATAGTACAGATGGATAGATTGGATTTTTCTGATCATTTTTCATATATAATTTGTCTAATTTGGAGTTACAGAATAAAAGTTATGAATTTTTGAAGTTTAAATAATATTCTGGAATTTCCTGATTTAAATTAAATCCAGAAATATATATATTGCGCCAGCATGACGTCAGCATGACGTCAGTGGTCAACTGCGGCTGGCTGGGGTCAAACCTGACGTGTGGGGTCCACACGTCAGTGACAGGGGGGTTTAACAGGGTTAATTTAATCCTAATTAGGAATTAGTGGCGCTGGGGCCCACTGGTCAGTGTCAGGGGGTTAACTAACAGTGATTAGCACTTATCTGACCACCTGGCCGACGGGGCTCACGCGTTAGTGACCCAGGGGGGGTCAAACCCCAGGTCGAACAGGTCAAACCCACCGGCGACATGACGCCGGCGAGGCCCGAGACGGCGGCGCGATACGGAAACGCGCTACAGGGCACGAGCGAGGCCGTGCTTGGGCTCGTTGGAGAGCCCTTGCTCCCGCGCGTCGAACGGTGGTGGTGGCCGTGCCTGTGGTGGCCGGTACCGACGACGGCAAGCTCGTGAGCGGCGGCCGGAGTTCGGGTGCGGTCGGGATCGGCGTTGCTGCTCGCAGGCGAGGGAGCTGAGCCGCTGGAGGGGCTCTACGGGTCCTTACGGACTTGTTGGACTCGCCGGGGTGACCAAATGGTCACCGGAGCTGCGTCGACGGCGAGCTCGGCGACGGCGGAGGTTCGGCCGTGGTGGGAAACGGGGTTACGGTGCGGGAACGAGGGGGAAAAGAGGGGGAAACGGTGGCGGAGCTCACCGCGGTTGCAGTGGGCGTCGAAGCGGGCTCGGGGACGCGCTGGAGACGGCGAATCGACGGCGATGGTGGTCGGAGCTCGAGGAGGAAGACGATGGCGTGGAGGCGATGCAGAGCTTCCCGAGGGGCTTGGCTTGGTGGGGAGGAAGAGGGGGTCGCGGCGGAGCTCCTGAGCTCAGCGGAGGGGCGAGGGGTGGCCGGTGACGGCTGCTATGGCGAACGACGGCGATGGTGGTGTTCGGCCGTGAGAGAGAGAGCGAGGGGGAGGAGGGGAAGAACCGAGAGAGAGTGAGAGAGAGCAGGGGGAGGGCGTGGCGTCGTTCCAGGCCATCCAGACGAGGAGGGGAGGGGCAGGCAGGCAGGGAGGGAGGTGGCGTGGCGCGGTGGCGCGCGCGCGCACCGGGCACACTCCCCTCCCTCTGTCGAGGACGAAGACGACAGAGGAGGGAGACGGGCTGGGCCGCCTGCTGGCTGGGCCGGCCAGCTGGCTGGGCCGGACAGGGAGGAGCCCAGGTAAGCTCCTCCTTTTATTTTTTTCTGTTTTTTAATTTTTCTGACATTTGTTTTGATTTAAATAAAATATTAAATCATTTATTTACCTTATGCCAATTTTTGCAGGAGCTAGATATATTATTCCAGAGCTCCTTTATAAATGGCATAATATTTGGACATATATTAATATATATAACTAATATATTTCCAAAGCAAATATTTATGCATTAAATCCAAATGCCCAAAATAAATACCTATGAGCTCTTAAAAATATTGATTTGATTTTTATCTCTGTCCAATATTTTCAGAGAGCAACATGAGCATTTTCTTGGACCCTTTTGGAGAAATTTTTATTTGGTATATTTTTAAAAAATGATTCTGAGGGTTTCACAAATCCCCATTTCAAATTAAATGGAAATTTTAAACATGATGCACACACTCTGATGCATGACTAGCTAGGGTGTGACAACTCACCCCCACTCAAAAGAATCTCGTCCCGAGATTTGGGTTCCTCCGGGAAGAAGGCGGGATACTCAAGTCGAAGACGATCCTCCCTTTCCCAAGTTGCTTCATCCTCAGAATGGTGCGACCATTGAACTTTGAGAAACTTGATATTATGACGTCGGGTGGTACGTTCGGCCTGATCGAGGATACGAATGGGGTACTCTTGATATGTAAGATTATCTTGGAGATCAAGCGTTTCGTGGTCCACTCCACGGATAGGATCCGAGAAGCAACGCCTGAGTTGAGAAACGTGGAAGACATCATGGACTCTGGAGAGGTGCGGAGGTAGTTCCAACTGGTAGGCAACTTCTCCTCGTTTGGCGAGAATGCGAAAAGGTCCAATGTAACGAAGAGCCAATTTGCCTTTGATACCGAAACGATGGGTTCCCTTCAGAGGGGTGACCCGAAGATAAGCCTTCTCGTCAACCTCGAAAGTCATAGCCTTATGCTTTCGGTCAAATTGACTCTTTTGACGAGATTGGGCTGTTTTCAACTTTTCACGAACGATACGAACTTGTTCTTCTGCTTCCTGAATCATATCCGGGCCAAAGAATTGTCTTTCCCCGGTCTCTGACCAGTTAAGGGGTGTTCGACACCGTCGTCCATAGAGAACTTCAAAAGGGGCTTTACCCAAGCTAGATTGATAGCTGTTGTTGTAAGCGAATTCGGCAAATGGAAGACACTTCTCCCAGTCCATTCCGAATGAGATAACAGAGGCTCGAAGCATGTCTTCTAGAATCTGGTTGACGCGTTCCACTTGACCACTTGACTGAGGGTGGAAGGCGGTGCTAAAGGAGAGACGGGTTCCCATAGCATTTTGGAAACTTTCCCAAAATCGAGAGGTGAAAAGACTTCCTCGATCCGAGTTGATTTCCAAAGGAACACCATGGAGGGACACTATTCGGGAGATGTATAAGTCTGCCAGCTGGCTAGCGGTTATACTCTCACGAACAGGTAAGAAATGGGCTACTTTGGAAAGACGATCGACCACGACGGAAATAGCATTATTCCCTCTCTTGGTCCTGGGAAAACCAGTAATGAAATCCATACCAATTTTATCCCATTTCCATTCAGGAATAGCTAAGGGTTGAAGGGTGCCAGCAGGCCGTTGGTGCTCTGCTTTTACACGACGACAGACGTCGCAATTTGCAATATACTGAGCAATCTCTCTCTTCATCCTAGTCCACCAGAACCTCTGGCGTAGGTCCTGATACATCTTAGTACTACCGGGATGAATGGTGAGAGGAGATTCATGAGCCTCCTTAAGGATCAACTGCCGTAGATGCTGGTTCTTGGGAACCACTAGACGGTTCTCAAAGTACACAACACCATGATCATTTGTGGAGAAACAACTAGCACCTCCGTTAGCAATGTTCTCTTTGATTTTAGATATTCCCTTATCTCGCTTTTGGGCAGCGATGATTTGATCCGTAAGAGTAGGTTTTGCTACCAAGGTGGAAAGAAAACCTTGAGGTACAATGTGAAGGTTAAGCTTCCGAAATTCCTCATGGAGAAGCGGTTGACTTTGTTGTAACATCAGGTTGTTACAATAAGATTTACGACTTAGCGCATCAGCCATGACGTTGGCTTTCCCTGGGGTGTAGGTTATTCCTAAGTCGAAGTCTGTGATCAACTCAACCCAACGTCTTTGCCTGAGATTCAAATCCGGTTGGGTGAAAATGTACTTCAGACTTTGGTGATCAGTGAATATTTCGCAACGATTATCGAGGAGGTAATGTCGCCAGGTCTTAAGTGCATAGACTACGGCTGCAAGCTCTAGATCATGAGTAGGATAATTCTCCTCATGTGGGTGCAATTGCCGTGAAGCGTAGGCAATTACGTGTCGATCTTGCATGAGAATGCAACCTAGTCCTTGTCGCGAGGCGTCGCAGTAGATAACAAAGTCCTTGGAGAAGTCTGGCGGTACCAGTACGGGAGCAGAGGTCTGGCGTCTTTTCAGTTCCTGAAAGCTGTGCTCACATTGTGGAGTCCATTCGAACTTCTTATCTTTCTTGAGGAGTTCGGTTAGAGGTTTGGCAACTTTGGAGAAGTTCTCGACAAAGCGACGACAATAGCTCGCTAAGCCCAGAAAACTCCGAACTTGCTTGACCGATTCAGGTGGAGTCCAATTAAGGACGGCTTGAACTCGCTCAGGGTTAACAGCAATACCTTTACCAGATATTACATGACCCAGATAGGTCACTTCTGACAACTAGAATTCACATTTAGAAAATTTGGCATAAAGGCGATGCTCTCGAAGTTTCTTCAACACTAGCCTTAGATGTTCGGCATGTTCCTCCTCGTTCTTGGAGTAGATGAGTATATCATCGAGGTAAACCACGACGAATTTATCCAAATACTCCATGAAGATTGAGTTCATTAACCGAGAAAAGGTGGCTGGAGCGTTGGTTAAACCGAAGGACATGACGGTGTACTCGTATTGGCCATAACGAGTAACAAAGGCCGTTTTAGGAATGTCCCCGTTTCTGATTTTGATTTGATGGTAGCCCAACCTCAAATCCATCTTGGAGAAGACTGAGGATCCAGCGAGCTGATCATACAGGTCGTTGATCCTGGGAAGCGGATATTTGTTCTTGATTGTGACCAAATTGACAGGTCGGTAATCTACAACCATCCGGTCCGTACCATCCTTCTTCTTGACGAATAGGACGGGGCAAGCCCAGGGAGATGAACTAGGGCAGATGAAACCCTTTTTCAAGGACTCATCGAGTTGTTTCTTAAGCTCGGCTAGTTCTAGGGGTGCCATCTTATAGGGTCTTCTAGCAATCGGAACGGTTCCTGGGATGAGGTCTATTACGAACTCAACATCCCTGTCAGGTGGAACACCTGGCAATTCTTCTGGGAAGACATCCGGGAAGTCACGGACTACCGGCACGTCCTCAAGGTCTGGCAAAGGGCTGGCGTTAAGAGAATATAATTGTCACTTGGCTATTCGGGTCAAGACATTGACTATCTTCCCCGAAGGATGGGTGAGTTGAACAGTCCTAGAGAAGCAATCAATTTTGGCTTGATGAGCTGACATCCAGTCCATACCCAGAATGATATTAATATTTGAAGATTTAAGGGCTATCAAAGACGCGAGGAAAACAAGTCTGTCGACTTGGATTTCATTTCCATGGCTTACTCTAGAAGTTTGCCATTTGGATCCCGGAGTTTGAATTACCATAGAGGTTGGCATATCACCGAATGCGACGTTATGCAAACGAGCATAGTTTTCAGATATAAAAGAATGAGAGGCTCCTGTATCGAAAAGAACAGATGCCGGATGGCAATTAACAAGAAGCGTACCGAGAACGACGTTGGGATCCTCTTGAGCTTCTTCGGCCGAGATACAGTTAACATGGCCACGTGAAGCGGTGGCCGGCTTGGCGTGGAACACTTTCCCTGTCGGCTTGCCACGGCCAACAGCTTTAGCAGACTGGTTGGGGTTGGTCTGGGGACACTCATGCATATAGTGGCCAGATTCCCCACACTTGAAACAAGTCACGGAACTGGTACGTGGAGGAGCATTGTTGGTTGGACCCCCATAGGGCTTGGCCGGTGCAGACTGTTGAACAGGGCGAGGCGCCTGGAAAGATGGCCTCGGTGTGAACCTGGGTGGCAGGGCGGTGTTGGGCACCCACACGCGGCGCTTCTGAGGACCAGCACCGGATGAGGAACCCATGTCACAGCCATGCTTGCGTGTTGCGTCATAGTCAGTCTGACCAGTTTCAGCACTGATGGCTTTGTTAACAAGTTTCTGAAAAGATGTGCACTCATGCAGACGGAGGTCGCGGCGAAGCTCAGGACTAAGGCCCTTACGGAACCTTGCTTGCTTCTTGGCGTCAGTAGACACTTCCTCAGTTGCATATCGTGCGAGGTTACCAAACTCCCTGCTATAAGCATCCACAGAAAGTCGGCCTTGAGTGAAACTGCAAAATTCCTCACGTTTACGGTCCATGAGACCCTCCGGAATGTGATGTTCACGGAAAGCCTCGCTGAATTCAGCCCAAGTAGTGACATGGCCCGCTGGGCGCATAGCTCCATAATTCTCCCACCATAGACTGGCGGGGCCTTCAAGATGATATGCAGCAAAGGTGACCTTGTCAGCCTCCGCTACCAGCGCGGAACGCAGTTTGTGAGAGATACTGCGAAGCCAGTCATCAGCGTCGAGAGGCTCGACGGAGTGGTGGAACGTGGGTGGATGTAATTTGATAAAATCACTGAGTGACACCACGTTAGTCCTCTGATGGTGTGCTGTGTTCTGTTCAATATGCTCCAACAAACGGTTGGTCTCCCGCTTGTTTCTCTCAGCTTCCATCATAACCTCGGCTAGTGAAGGAGGATGAGGCAGATTTGCATCCCTGACTTCACTGCCTTCGGCCTGCTCTTGAGGAGCAGGGTTAGTGCGTGTGTTGACCATCCTAGGTAAACAAGACAATGATTTAGTCAGGATGATAAAATTCCAACATAGGATACAAAATGTAAGGAATAACTCGGAATGCAAGATGATCATCCGTATGACATGGTAGATACAGAAACTGCTTCTTTTATTCCATCGTCATACACACCATACAGGGTTTAGTACAAGACCAAACAAAGTACTATTACGGTGAAAAGAGGATTACATCTCATCGGAGGCATCCCAAGCTCCTATACATTATTTTTCTACACCTCCGGAAAGAGTACAAACTAGGTCATATCCCACGAGTCACGCGGGACGATAGACGACACAGCTAGTGCGAACTAGTGATACTACCACTAACTCAGACCGGTCCGTAGTAGTCCTCGTAGAAGTCACCTCCATAGCCTGGAAGCTCAACATGATCATCCGGAAATAGACGATCCCGCGGAGCTTGTGGACCATAGGGGCTAGGATGAGGTCTTGGACCAACAGACGGTGGCCTGCGGGGACCGCGAGGTGGGGTGATGCCTCCTACATCACGCCAACCCATCACGTCTGGCAGAGCAGATCTCACAGGATAGAGATCGCGCATATCCGAATATCCAGCTTGCACCGCCGGTGCAAACCGAGTCAAAGTGGCCCAGTGGTCAGCACGGGTATTGAAGAGCTCTAACCTCAAGGCCCGATTTTCACGGTCCTTATCCTCGAGCATCTCAGCAGTGGTGCGTGTCCGTGAATCCTCCTGGGTGGGGTCAGCATAGATAGCCTGGAGATACCCTTGTGCTCCCGGAAGTTATCCTGGCATATACCGGAAATCAGAGTCCCGAAATAGTCCGGATCTGACTCGCATGATGGTCATCATAGAGTAGGCGGCGTCCTGCACAGCCATCTCAATGGTAACCCCGAGTCCATAGGAGCAGTGAAGGGGCTCGGTGGATCCAGGATAAGATGGAAATATCCTGACAGTGCAGAGATACTGGCTTTGATTGAAGTCCCGAAATTGCTCTTCGACCGTGTACTCAGGATACCAGCGGTATCCAGCCTCAGTCATTACCCTGACCAACTTGGCAGTATGGCCGGGTACATCTAGGCATCGAGTCAGGCGAACCACTTGATTGAGGTCGCGAGTGGCCATCTGAAAGCACAATCATAATGCAAAGGCATTAGAATTTCTAGCAAAATTTCGGCAGCATAACAGCTGTAAATGCTCAAGAAGGATTTTGAGACATTTGACAAAGGATTTCGTACACACTCAACATCATCATATCAAAGTTCTGAGACCATCCTAACAACATAATATGGTAGAAGAACTGAACTAGGCATGTATTTATCATACCTATAAGGTACTACTGATTAGTAACACGTGATCCTGATAGAGAGAATAGATCCTAATTCCTTAACCCCCGGTGGAAGAATAGACTGACTCAGATCAGAATGTCATTAGATAAGGAGTAAAAAGAGCCTTACGTTCCAACCCACAAACAATTCCCCTACATATAACTAAAGAATTTCTAGACTCAAAATCGACCAGTTTGGCTTGGAGAACCTACAGGCAGTCCGGCTCTGATGCCAACGCTGTCAGGACCCCGACTCGATGTCACATCGATCTAGCCGGTAACACCTCATATCACTTTGCGGCCTCACGCACGGTATCCCCACGGGTGTCGCCTTACCTTTGCCCGGGACCGTTTGCGCCTTTTGGCTCACGTATATGATAGTGTCGCTAGCATCCATATGATAAGGAGCCCGGGCTAACATGACTAGTCGTAAACCCAAAGTGGCACAGACTTATAGGGACAGGCATCCATGACCCAGCTTCGAACGTGTCGGTCATCAGCAAGTGGGTCCGGGCTGTAGCACTGGGCTAGCAGGACTCCGGTAAACCGGGCTGTAGCGGGCTAACAGGACTCCGGTACTCAAAGCGTGACATTTCCCCGAAGGGACAGACACAGGAACGAAGAAGGACACATGCCGGCCAGCCTAAGTGTTCCAGAGCAGTAGCAAGCTACCATGGCTCAGCGGTAACACTAGGAGACATTTCCCGGTAAGAGAGGCTACTAAAGATAAACAACTAGATAGTCAGATCCCACACATACCAAGCATTTCAATCATACACACAATATGCTCGATATGTGCAAATACAACGAAGCATCACAACATGACTCTACGACACAAGTACTTTATTTAAGGCTCAGGGAGCCATACATAACATACACAAAGGTACGGGTCTCACGACCCAACATTCAAGTCATACAGTCATACAAACCAGCAGCGGAAGTAACTTGTCTGAGTACAGACAACTAGTAAAGTAAAAGAGGCTTGGAAAGCCTAGCTATACTACATGGTCCTTCACAAGCTCAGGGTCACCACCTGGGCCTTTAGCCTACTCATTGATGTCAACGTCTACATAGAACCCATCAGAAGGGGTTGCAGCGTCTTCTGTAAAATGTAAATTATAGCAACATGAGTACAAAGGTACTCAGCAAGACTTACATCAGACCCTACATACATGCATATTATCAAGAAGGGTTGGTGGAGTTATTGCAGCAAGCCAGCTTTGACTCTTGGCTAGACTATCCTACGATACTTCAACTTGAAATGGTTTTGCACACACGAGTCCACTACTCACCAATTCAATACACTACCGAGGACCCACCTCCGTCTTCCTACGGAAGAGCCATCCTCGGCACTCACACTTATCTTGAGAATTTTAGCAGTTTCCATTTACTTGTCTATGAACTGTATAGGCAACCAAGTAGTCCTTTACCGCGGACGCGGCTATTCGAATAGATCATGATAACCCTGCAGGGGTGTACTTCTTCATACATGTTTCCACCACTTAGCGTCTGCACACGACATGTGCTCGGCAGACTTCAAGCGAAAGCCGACGTGGGTGTAGACCACGACCTACCTAAACACTTAAGCCTCTAGTCCAGGTTTATCGCCTATCCAGGTTCCATCCGCAGGGAGTCCGGCCGAGGTTTCCCATACGGCCCCGAACGATGTGAACAGGGTTCCCGAGATACCTAACGGGTATTGGGTACACCGTGCCACGTACCTACCGCATCACAGCCCACCCCTACGGTCAGCGCTGTCCACGGCCTCCAGTAGGCTACAAACACCAGAAACTACTTGCAACTCCTGGACAGAGAGCTAGGGTGAATAAGAAGTCGAGCGGGGTCATATTTCAGGGCCCAATGCATGGTAGTAGCTGTATCTTAAATCACACATACAGATCTCAGTGCTTAAGGTCGGCTTCAATGAAACAACCCACCATGTACTCCTACATGGCCTCTCATCGATACCTTTACCAAATCGTGTTCACCACACCACTCTCATTACCGACATAATCATTTCACTCTAGCCATCACCCAGATGAACCAGACCTGACACGACTCTAAGCATAGCAGGCATAGCAAGGTAGGAACAACACATACATATGGCTCAATCAACTCCTACACATGCTAGTGGGTTTCATCTAGTTACTGTGGCAATGACAGGTCATGCAGAGGAAATGGGTTCAACTACCGTAGCACACAGCAGTTTGAAACACGTTGTCTTAATGCAGTAAAAGAGAGCAGGAGCGAGAACATGGGATTGTATCGATATGATCAAATGGTTGGTTGCTTGCCTGATGGTTCGATGCACTGATACGGTTCTTCGTTAGGGTAATCACGGTACTCCTCGGGGGCAGAACCTGTCGCAAAGGACACCGATACACAACCATCACCAAACAATGTGCAACAATATGATGCATGCATGAAACATGGCAATATGAGTGTGTTGGGCTAATGCAACTAAAACCAGAAGGGTTTGAACAAATTTGAATCAAAGATTCAAATTTCAAACTCAAACATGGCCTTTTAAAGTGCTTTTCCTTGTTCTGCTTAAAACATCAATTTAACTTGTTTGATCATGCATGAAAATAGTATAGATGGATAGATTGGATTTTTCTGATCATTTTTCATATATAATTTGTCTAATTTGGAGTTACAGAATAAAAGTTATGAATTTTTGAAGTTTAAATAATATTCTGGAATTTCCTGATTTAAATTAAATCCAGAAATATATATATTGCGCCAGCATGACGTCAGCATGACGTCAGTGGTCAACTGCGGCTGGCTGGGGTCAAACCTGACGTGTGGGGTCCACACGTCAGTGACAGGGGGGTTTAACAGGGTTAATTTAATCCTAATTAGGAATTAGTGGCGCTGGGGCCCACTGGTCAGTGTCAGGGGGTTAACTAACAGTGATTAGCACTAATCTGACCACCTAGCCGACGGGGCCCACGCGTCAGTGACCCTGGGGGGGTCAAACCCCAGGTCGAACAGGTCAAACCCACCAGCGACATGACGCCGGCCAGGCCCGAGACGGCGGCGCGATACGGAAACGCGCTACAGGGCACGGCGAGGCCGTGCTTGGGCTCGTTGGAGAGCCCTTGCTCCCACGCGTCCAACGGTGGTGGTGGCCGTGCCTGTGGTGGCCGGTACCGACGACGGCGAGCTCGTGAGCGGCGGCCGGAGTTCGGGTGTGGTCGGGATCGGCGTTGCTGCTCGCAGGCGAGGGAGCTGAGGCGCTGGAGGGGCTCTACGGGTCCTTACGGACTTGTTGGACTCGCCGGGGTGACCAAATGGTCACCGGAGCTGCGTCGACGGCGAGCTCGGCGACGGCGGAGGTTCGGCCGTGGTGGGAAACGGGGTTACGGTGCGGGAACGAGGGGGAAAAGAGGGGGAAACGGTGGCGGAGCTCACCGCGGTTGCAGTGGGCGTCGAAGCGGGCTCGGGGACGCGCTGGAGACGGCGAATCAACGGCGATGGTGGTCGGAGCCCGAGGAGGAAGACGATGGCGTGGAGGCGATGCAGAGCTTCCCGAGGGGCTTGGCTTGGT
This sequence comes from Triticum dicoccoides, assembly GCF_002162155.2. Lineage (NCBI taxonomy): Eukaryota > Viridiplantae > Streptophyta > Magnoliopsida > Poales > Poaceae > Triticum > Triticum dicoccoides. The sequence goes on along the minus strand of NC_041389.1, from coordinate 408,966,065 downwards.
GGGGAGGAAGAGGGGGTCGCGGCGGAGCTCCTGAGCTCAGCGGAGGGGCGAGGGGTGGCCGGTGACGGCTGCTATGGCGAACGGCGGCGATGGTGGTGTTCGGCCGTGAGAGAGAGAGCGAGGGAGAGGAGGGGAAGAACCGAGGGAGAGTGAGAGAGA
>NC_041389.1:408957919-408965680 GCF_002162155.2 Triticum dicoccoides | reverse complement strand
GCTCCTGAGCTCAGCGGAGGGGCGAGGGGTGGCCGGTGACGGCTGCTATGGCGAACGGCGGCGATGGTGCTGTTCGGCCGTGAGAGAGAGAGCGAGGGGGAGGAGGGGAAGAACCGAGGGAGAGTGAGAGAGAGCAGGGGGAGGGCGTGGCGTTGTTCCAGGCCATCCAGACGAGGAGGGGAGGGGCAGGCAGGCAGGGAGGGAGGTGGCGTGGCGCGGTGGCGCGCGCGCGCGCCGGGCACACTCTCCTCCCTCTGTCGAGGACGAAGACGACAGAGGAGGGAGACGGGCTGGGCCGCCTGCTGGCTGGGCCGGCCAGCTGGCTGGGCCGGACAGGGAGGAGCCCAGGTAAGCTCCTCCTTTTATTTATTTCTGTTTTTTAATTTTTCTGACATTTGTTTTGATTTAAATAAAATATTAAATCATTTATTTACCTTATGCCAATTTTTGCAGGAGCTAGATATATTATTCCAGAGCTCCTTTATAAATGGCATAATATTTGGACATATATTAATATATATAACTAATATATTTCCAAAGCAAATATTTATGCATTAAATCCAAATGCCCAAAATAAATACCTATGAGCTCTTAAAAATATTGATTTGATTTTTATCTCTGTCCAATATTTTCAGAGAGCAACATGAGCATTTTCTTGGACCCTTTTGGATAAATTTTTATTTGGGTCATTTTTAAAAATGATTCTGAGGGTTTCACAAATCCCCATTTCAAATTAAATGGAAATTTTAAACATGATGCACACACTCTGATGCATGACTAGCTAGGGTGTGACATTGGCTCTATGTGATGTTGCAACTTCATATAACCGGATGCTGGCTATACTACTACGGTACTCACACTCCAAGAAGTGACTCGAAAACCATTCATAAATTGAGTTTATGACATGCATATGCAAATGTACCAGTTGTTACATACAACAAGTCATCAACACACAACGACAATGAGGATAAAAGTTGGATTATAGATTATTTCAAACAAAACATTCTAGTAAATACTAAAGTTTTTATCACACAACAAATAATAAGGAATGAAATGAACTTTAGCTCAACTAATCCTTTGCGTTGGAAACGCTGGCTTTGAACCATGGGTAAGCCTCTGGGAAGGGCCAGCTATTGTTAATATCGACACCAACGCAGGATTGATCATCCAAGCTGAAGCGCACTGGTATGTGTTGGTGCTATACAAATAGTTTTTAACCCCTTTCCGTGACGACATTTGGAACCATCGCCAAGTGAGTGGGGGCGATAGGGGTTCCTTCCCACACGACCCAAAAATTGATGGGGATAGGCCCTCCTGGGACACAGGCTGGGGCCGTGTGCGATCGGGCGAGGCATCGAAACCCAATCATTTCCGTTCATATGTACACCCACACGGTGAATCCCAGAAAAAACATTTCAGTTTGTATGTATATCACACACAGTCAATCCAAGGAATACGTTTCCATTCTTATGTACATCCCACACAATCAATCCAGGGAAAATGTTTCTGTTCGTATGTATATCAACACAGTCAATCCCAGGAATATGTTTCCGTTCTTATGTACATTCCACACAGTCAATCCAGGGAAAACGTTTCTGTTCGTATGTACACCCCACACAGTTTTTGTGGGGACCCCGACTCATAAGTCGAGATCACCGAATACACGTGTACAGTGATCCCAGAGATCAATGCTCACTGAACACACAGAAGCTGAATAATAAGAGTCTTACATCCATACATACCGTTTTGCACAAGTAGGACCATTATGGTCAAGTCTTGAGTGTATCATCGCAGCGGAAATCTTCAATAACAACTTGGACCCATGCCATCTTCCTTAACCCTACAGGCATTCTAACTGGGAAGCGTCCTAGCTCGCATGTTCGTCACCAAGGTACTCTTCATTATATCCTATTCTTTCATGCCTGGCCAATAAAATAACCAGTGGCAAGCCAATGAGTACTTTGAATGTACTCGCAAGCAACCCATGTTTTGGTTCAAGATTCAACAATGCATGATATAGGTAATTTTTTGCAGAAAGCTAGTTTTGAGTGCAATGACATGTTCAACAACTTGTAAGACATGCATCAGGAGAATTAAAGTAACCATGAGGACAGGTTACAGATATCAACATAAATAGAGTGGGCACCAACCCAACTCAATCATGTCAAGTCTCTTGACTTGACCCAAGTAGTTTTATCAAAACACACACACGATTTGTAAAACTTTGGACGTAGTTTAAGCAGCATCGCCCAACTGTCCTTGACCGTGGACACGGCTATTCGAATAGTTTTACACTCTGCAGAGGTTGCACACTTTACCCACAAGATCCGGGGAACTTCCGTGTCATCCATGACCCGCGATACCTCAAGTACCCGGGGTAAGCACCCGATCAGTACCTTTCCCTAGACGAGACTAACATGGAGTCCACTCGATTGGTAGTAACCCCCGTGCCTAACATTATCACATAACATTTTCGTGGAGCCATGCTTGTCGTGGTTCTAAGTCTGACAGTAATGTAGGGGGGGTACTAAGGAGAGGCAAGATCCTAGCTATGGAGTAGTTGTGCACACAAGTGTTTTACGAGTTCAGGCCCTTCTCGGAGGAAGTAACAGCCCTATGTCTCGGAGCCCGGAGGCGGTCGACTGGATTATATGTGTGTGAGTTACAGGGCTGCGAACCCTTCTGCCTGTGGAGAGGGTGGCTTATATAGAGGATGCCGGGACCCCAGCCTGCCCACGTAGCGGAGGGTTAAAGTACATTAAGGCCTGGCGTTACTGGTAATGCCTTACATAAAGTGTCATCATGGCCATAAAGACTACTTAATTATGGACCGTTTGGATACAGAGTAGATCATGAACTCCTGGTGGTCGAGTGAGTCTTCATGGTCGAGTGTCTTCAAGTTCGTCGAGTGTCTTCCAGTCCGTCGAGTGGAATCTCTCTTGGTTGACTGGGAGACGGTCTCTTCTGTAGATGTCCTCGGGGAGGGTACCTTGGACAGGTCCATGTCCCTACCCTAGGTACATGACTTCATGATTAGCCCCCGAATGGGTCGAGGTTTGAGTGAGGAAGGAGTTGGCAATCTTTCCGACCTGCCTTCTGGTGTTGTAAAGGTGTTTTGCTCTGGATCAATGACTTTCAAGTGAGGATGTCAACTTTCTTTCAGTCGCCTTGATCCATTCTTTATATCTGTCGAGTGAACTTCATGAACTTGGAAATTTCCGAGCGACGGATCGCAAGAGATCTTCCGTCTGACAAGTTGTCCTGCAGTTAGCGGATTTAATGGGATCTGAATTTTGGGAAGCGCGCGAAGTGGGGAAGGCCGCGGTACTCGGATGGGATAAGGCAGAGACGCCTCGATTCCCGCACCGCCTTTTTCGCCATGTATCGTTCGCGCGACTGTTTTGGGATTTGACAGGATTGCCTGGGCCTACCTGTCAGCCACTCGGAAGTGACTCCATATGAGGAACCGGGCGGAGGTTTTTGAATAGTGCCTCCTCATTTTCCCCACCCTCGTCTCCAGATTCATCCGCTGCGCTTTCCAACTGCTCAGCACCGCTGCTCCGTTCCAGCCTCGTCGGCGACAATGGTGAAGGAGAAGACGGCGGCTTTGGAGCGGGCGAAGAAGACGACGGCGCAGGCGAAGGGGAGAGCAACTAGTCGGGGTGGTTCCTAGTCGCGGTCCCGCCTCCCACAAGGTTTGATCCAAGGGGATTGGATCCGTTCGACCATCACCCAGAAGGATCTTAACGACCTGGCCAATGAGGGGCTGATCGAGCATGGAGCAGCAAGGCTTCCGGGGACGGAGTGGCAGCCACAGCCTCAGGAGGGTGAGTGTGTCCTCTTAGCGACTCATCGATCGTGGGTTTTCTTTGCCGCCGCATCTCTTCTTTCGGGGGTTCCTGAACTTCTTCGGGGCTCAGCTCCATCACTTCACACCCAATTCTATTGCCTATCTCGCCACTTTCGTGTCTCTGTGCGAAAACTTCTTGGGTTGTCGGCCGCATTGGGGCCTTTTCAAACACATATTCACTTGCCACTCTCAGACGGTCAAAAAGGCCAATCCGAATGACGAGAGAACCCAAGTAATCCAGATGTGTGGCGGTCTTGGGGTCCAGATGAGGAGTAAGAGTGCCTTTCCAGCTATGACCCTTCCCGAGTCAGTTAGAGGGTGGCAGTCGACCTGGTTCTACTGCCAAGACCGGTCGACGCCAGGGCAGTCGACTTGGCTCCCTCCCTTCACCATGAGTCGAGTGAACAAGCCATCTTCTCTGAAAGTGATTCCGGAGGAGAAGGCTCAGGTTAAAATGCTGATGGAGCGGGTAGTCCAACTCATTCGTGATGGCGTGACTGGCATGGATCTTCTGGAGGTTTTCCTTCGATGGTGTATCCAGCCACTCCAGTACCAGGGTCACCCGATGTGGTTGTACTCTGGTACTAAAGACACCACTTGGGTCCACCCAGAAGAAGTCGATGATGTCACACTGGAGAGATGGATGACTGCCATCACGGGGAACAAGGACAACCCTCGTGGAGCCAGGAGGATCCTGCCACTCGACCAATCTTATGAGGCGGACAAGGTATGATCACTTATCTCCGATTGTAATGATGCTTCGTCCATCCTGTTTTGATATAGATCATTCGATCGACTTTTGTCTTGTTTGTTGTCTTTCAGGCCACCACTGAGTTGTATTCGATGCCCAATGGGGCGCAAGCACAGACCGAGGAGGAGGAAGGGAGTGGAGGCGAAAGTCAAGAGGAGTGGGAGTCGGTCGGCGACGAGGATGATGAAGATGCAGGCTCCGATGAGGAGGAGGAGGAGGAAGAGGAGGAGGAAGTCGTGCCTCCCCGTTCTGAAAGAAGGTCCAAGCTCACCAACGACCCTGCGGTCGAACGTGGTAAGGGAGTCGTGCCTGCTGGGCAATCGACGAAACGCCCTCGGACGACTTCACCGGCGCCGACTGAGAAGGCGTCGAAGTAACCCCGAGCGGCCCCGACAAAGCCGGCGAAGGCCCTACCAAAGATGAGGATGGAGATCCCGACTGTTTCTGGGTAACAGCATAACTCATGTTTTTTCCTTTTAACATGGATATATTCTTTGTCGATTCGATCGCTGACCGACTGATTTTTGAAATCGCAGTGCTGCTACTTCTAAAACTTCAGCCAAGCATGAGGATCAAGAAATGGAAGATGCTGCTACTTCTCATCCCGGTATAATTTGCGCAGTTTCGCTTTCGATCGATTGGATCTTTATTTTTGACTTTGAACTTTTTCTGCAGCTCCACCTAGCGTTATCATCGATCTCCCTGACGATGACGATGAAGCGCCGCTAAGGCAAAGGAGGAGCAGGAAGTCAACTGCTGGCAGGACTGCTCAGGTTGCATCAGCACCTGAACCATTGGTTCCAGAGGGGAGCAATGTTGCTCGGGCTACTGTGTCCTTTGCAAATCCGTTGACAAGTGCCCGTCTTCCGTCGTCGAGTGCTGATCCACCTTCTCTCTTCTCCATGTACCACATCCCGGAGGACCAGGCATGCACTGCCAAGGAAGCCATACGCCAATGGGGGATCATGATGGAGCAGGTGAAGGCAATCCGAGTCGCCAGCCAAGCAGCTTACGACGTGAGTTCAGCTCTTCAGATCAATGTCCAGGTTAGTTGAACACCGACTGAAAATCTTAGTGTTTGTCATGCACCCACTGGGTGTGTCAATTGGAATGTCTGTATTAGTGGGGGCATGCTAAGTGCACCCACTGGGTGTAGTCCCCGAGACTACGATGGACTGCTTGCAGTCGACTGTAGTCTTTAAGCCTTGAACTTTCTCATTTTTACTTGTTTCACTCGAACTGGTCAAGTGGAATCATGGAACCGGTGGGGGCACGCCGAGTGCACCCACTGGTGTAGTCCCCGAGACCGTGCTCGACTGCTGGCAGTCGGCTATGGTCTGAATAATTCTTCGTTTTTTTTGTCTAACTGCTGACAGTTAGGTGCTTCCGGTCGACTGATCGACTCTGAGTATAGCTGATAGAACTAGTGGGGGCACGCTGAGTGCACCAACTGGGTGTAGTCCCCGAGACTACAGTTGAATGTTTAGATTCAGCTGTAGTCTTAGAAACACTACAAATTTTTTTAGCCACTCGGAAGTGATCTGTCTTTGATGACTGTCGACTGATCTTTCGCAGAAATCTTGTGACCTTGTTTCTCGCTATACCGAGTTGGAGAACAAGCATATCCAGCTTGAACTTGATCTGAAGCTTGTCCAGGAGAACTTCACGAAGGCGAAGGAGGAGGCAAAAGGTATGTTTGGTGAGAATCTTGACGACTGTCTTTGCTTCTTGCCTTTCTCCGAGTCTGATCTTATTGTGATTTTGCAGATAAACTGAGGGATGCTCTGAAGAAGAAGGACCTTGACCTTGCCGAGGCGCAAAAAGCGGCTTCGGACAAGACCAAACTTGCAGAAGAGAAGTTGGCTTCGGTCAACAAACTTGAAGAGGAAAAAACTAATCTAAAAGCTGCTCTCGACGTGGCCAACCAGGAGGTCACTCGACTGAAGAATGACAAGATGGTCCTGAGTGACAAAGCTGGCGAACTGGCGGGAAAGAAGAATGACTTGGAGGTTTATCTGGGAGGACTCGCCAGGAAGCTATTCCTCATGCTCGAAGGTAACCCCTTGTATCCGATTGGTAATTACCGACTTACCGTAGGAACGTTAGCTTATCTTTGAATTGTGTCCATAGAATTCTGCCAAAACTTTGAAGAAGAGACTAGTCGAGTGGAGACTGGCTTGAACCCCATCAACTCTCCAGTGAAAGATGAAGCTGCTATGAACGTGCTCCGCCTCGAGTCTCACGTTGCTGAAGTGGTCGACTACCTTGCAAGACTGAAGGCTGCAACATCGTGCATCGATACATCACTCTGGCCAGAAGAAACACTTCAAAACGACCTCGAGTCTCTGATGACTCGACTGAACGAAGTTCCAAGTCGAGTGCAAGAATTGAAGAAGTCTTCTGCCAGGTGTGGTGCCGACGTTGCTCTGTCCTTAGTCCGCATCCACTTCAAGGAAGCGAGAGAAGACAAGCTGGTGTCTCTCAAGGTGGCCAATACCAGGAAGCATGACTTCCGTTCTTTTATGGAGACCTTCATTGTTGCTACCACTCGGATCGCAGACGGGATCGATCTGGACGAGTTTGTTGCGCCTTCCATCCCTCCGCAGGAGGGGTAAAAAACTTCTATGCTTGATGCTTTGAATTTGCCTCGGAATGCTGAGTGATTTTTGTAACCGATAAACCTTAACAGGCTCGGTGCCTGAGCACTTTTGGATCCGTAGGATGTTATCCGAACTTGGTTTGCCGTTGAAATATGTTTGTTTCTGCTTTCGAACAACCATCTTTCTTGGGTTGGAATATATACTAGTGTCTGTGATGATCTTTTGCAGGTAGGGACGAAGCACAAATTGCAATCGACTTGTACTCGTCATGTTTAGGCGAGTGTTGGGCTGCAGCTAAGCCTCCGAGTGGGAGATTTGTTCTCCACTTGACAGGATTTTCGAAACTTAGGCGAGCACTGGGCTGTAGCTAAGCCACCGAGTGGGAGGTTTGCTCACCACTCGGTAGGATTTTCAAAAACTTAGGCGAGCACTAGGCTGCAGCTAAGCCCCAGAGTGGGAGGTTTGCTCTCCACTAGGTAGGATTTTAGAAACTTAGGCGAGCACTGGGCTGCAGCTAAGCCCCCGAGTGGGAGGTTTGCTCTCTACTCGGTAGGATTTTA
>NC_041389.1:408947368-408957673 GCF_002162155.2 Triticum dicoccoides | reverse complement strand
CCATAGTGGGAGGTTTGCTCTCCACTCGGTAGGATTTTAGAAACTTAGGCGAGCACTGGGCTGCAGCTAAGCCCCCGAGTGGGAGGTTTGCTCTCCACTTGGTAGGATTTTAGAAACTTAGGCGAGCACTGGGCTGCAGCTAAGCCCCCGAGTGGGAGGTTTGCTCTCCACTCGGTAGGATTTTAGAAACTTAGGCGAGCACTGGGCTGCAGCTAAGCCCCCGAGTGGGAGGTTTGCTCTCCACTCGGTAGGATTTTAGAAACTTAGGCGAGCACTGGGCTGCAGCTAAGCCCCCGAGTGGGAGATTTGCTCTCCACTCGGTAGGATTTTAGAAACTTAGGCGAGCATTGGGCTGCCGCTAAGCCCCCGAGTGGGAGGTTTTCTCTCCACTCGGTAGGATTTTCGTGGCATAGTTTTGGAGGAGAAGGTAGCAGTCGAACTTCACTTCGTCCTCCTTGCGGAGCGCATGTTGTATTTGTTGCGTAGCTCGGAAGGAGAAGGCAGGAGTCGACCTGCGCCTCGTCCTCTTCGCAGAGCGCATGTTGTATTTTATACTTAGGCGAGTACTCGGACTGCAGCTAAGCCTCCGAGTGGAAGGCTGGCTTACCACTCGGTTGGGTTTCCAAAAACTTAGGCGAGCACTGGGCTGCAGCTAAGCCTCCGAGTGGAAGGCTGGCTTACCACTCGGCAGGATTTTCTTTAAACTTAGGCAAGTACTTGGACTGCAGCTAAGCCTCCGAGTGGAAGGCTGGCTTACCACTCGGTAGGATTTTGTTTTAACTTAGGCGAAACGGATTCGTAGCTAAGCCTCCGAGTGGAAGGCTGGCTTACCACTCGGTAGGATTTTTTTTTACAAACTTAGGCCAAACGGATTCACAGCTAAGCCACCCACTGGGGGGCTGATTTATGAGAACAAAAGCAATAACAATCACTGGGAAAATTATGAAACTCTTGTCTTTGATAAATAAACTACAGAAGTACTTTTATTACAACTCATCTGAATGAAAACTTAAGTATAAAAGGGGCGGAGCAGCTCCACGTTCCATGCTCGGGGCTCGTTAATCTGGTGCTCGACATTGTAAAGGCGGTATGCTCCATTGTGGAGAACCTTGGTGACAATGAAGGGACCTTCCCAAGTAGGAGCAAGCTTGTGTGGCTTCTGCTGATCCACTCGGAGAACTAAATCTCCCTCCTGGAAAGCTCGACTCTTCACGTTTTTGGCATGGAAGCGATGCAAGTCCTGCTGATAAATGGTCGATCGGATCAATGCCATCTCTCTTTCTTCTTCTAGAAGGTCGACTGCGTCCTGTCAGCCTTGCTCTGCTTCACCTTCGGTGTAGAGTTCGACTTGGGGTGCATTGTGAAGCAGGTCACTCGGCAAGACTGCTTCAGCTCCATAGACTAAGAAGAACGGAGTTCTCCTAGTCGACCGGTTTGGCGTGGTCCTTAATCCCCAAAGCACCGACGGAAGTTCATCGACCCACGCACCAGCTGTGTGCTTTAGGTCGCGCATCAATCGGGGTTTCATCCCTTTGAGAACTAAGCCATTTGCTCGTTCTGCCTGTCCATTCGACTGGGGGTGAGCGACTGAAGCATAGTCGACTCGTGTACCCTGAGATGTGCAGAAGGCTCTGAATTCCTCGGAGTCGAAGTTTGACCCGTTGTCTGTCATGATGCTGTGTGGAACTCCATATCTGAATATCAACTCCCTGATGAAGCTGACGGCGGTGCCGGCATCCAGATTCTTGATGGGTTTAGCCTCAATCCACTTGGTGAACTTGTCGACTGCTACCAGCACATGGGTGTAGCCGTTTCTTCCGGTTCTTAGTGATCCAACCATATCCAACCCCCATACAGCGAAAGGCCAGACGAGTGGAATGGTCTTCAAGGCTGAGGCGGGCTTGTGCGACATATTGGAGTAAAATTGACATCCTTTGCACTTGTCGACTATCTCTTTCGCCATCTCATTTGCTCTGGGCCAGTAAAAACCCGCTCGGTATGCCTTAGCCACGATGGTCCAAGAGGACGCATGATGGCCACATGTCCCCGAGTGGATGTCGTTGAGAATCATTCGACCTTCTTCCGGTGTTATGCATTTCTGGCTGACTCCAGTCGCGCTTTCTCTGTACAACTGTCCCTTCATGACAGTAAAGGCTTTGGATCGGCGGACAATCTCTCGAGCCTCTTCTTCATTCTCAGGGAACTCTTTCCTCAGAATATATGCGATATAGGCACTATCCAGTCGGGAATGATGACCAGAACTTCCATGATTAAGTCGACCACAGCTGGGACCTCAACTTCAGTCGGATCTGTGGCGCTTTTTGGCTGCGGGGCTTCCTCAGTGAAAGGATCTTCTTGAACCGACGGCGTATCAACATGCTCCCAAAACACACCACTCAGAATGGCTTCTCTTTTGGAACCTATCTTCGCCAAGTCATCGGCTGCTTGATTTTTCAGTTGGGGGACGTGATGGAGCTCTAATCCCTCAAATTTCTTCTCCAACTTTCTGACTGCATTGCAGTAACTAGTCATGGCTGGGCTTCTGACGTCCCACTCCTTCATTACTTGGTTGACCACCAAATCTGAGTCACCGTAGACCATGAGGCGACGGACGCCGAGTGAAATGGCCATACGCAACCCGTACAAGAGTGCATCGTATTCTGCTTCATTGTTGGAGGAATCAAAGTGAATCTGGAGTACATATCTGAGCTTATCTCCTCGGGGGGAAACCAACACTACCCCGACACCGGAGCCATTCAGCATTTTGGAGCCATCGAAGAACATAGTCCAGTGCTCCGAGTGAACTTGAGTCAGTAACTGCTGTTTAGTCCACTCGGCGAGGAAATCTGCTATTGCTTGGGACTTGATAGCTTTCTTTGCCTCAAATCTGATATCTAGGGGAAGAAGTTCAATCGCCCATTTTGCCACTCGACCAGTTGCGTCTCTATTGTGCAGGATCTCTGATAAGGGGGCGTCACTGACGACTGTGATGATATGGTCAGAGAAGTAGTGAGCAACTTTCTTCGGGGTCATATAAATCCCATATACAAGCTTCTGATAATGAGGGTATCGTTGCTTGGATGGGGTCAGGACTTCGGAAATGTAATATACTGGGCGCTGAACTTTGAAGGCTTTCCCTTATTCTTCCCGCTCGACCGTAAGTACAGTACTGACGACTTGTCCTGTGGCTGCAATGTAAAGCAGCAAATGCTCTTTGCTGATCGGGGCAGCAAGCACCGGCTGGGTGGAAAGTAGGGTTTTTAGCTCTACAAATGCTGCGTCAGCTTCAGGAGTCCACTCGAACTTGTCTGACTTCTTCATCAGTTGGTAAAGAGGCAATGCCTTCTCACCGAGACGAGAGATGAATCGACTTAAAGCGGTCAAGCAATCAGTAAGCTTCTGAACATTGTGCACATGCACAGGTCGTTTCATTCGGAGTATAGTGCCTACTTTCTCTGGGTTTGCATCGATTCCTCGTTCAGAAACGAGAAAACTGAGTAACTTTCCACCAGGAACTCTGAATGTGCACTTGGATGGGTTAAGCTTGATATCATACCTCCTGAGGTTGGCAAATGTTTCAGTGAGGTCAGTCAGCAGGTCGGAACCTTTCTGTGACTTGACCACAATTTCATCCATGTACGCTTCCACATTCCGACTGATTTGAGTGAGCAAACACTTCTGAATCATCCTCATGAACATGGCTCCGGCATTCTTGAGGCCAAATGGCATGGTGACATAACAGAAGCACCCGAATGGGGTGATGAAAGTTGTTTTGATCTCGTCGGGTCCAAACAGACGGATCTGATGGTACCCGGAATAAGCGTCCAAGAAAGACAGTCGCTCACATCCCGCAGTCGAGTCCACTATTTGGTCGATGCGGGGAAGAGGAAAATGATCCTTCGGGCAGGCTCGATTGATATGCTTAAAATCGATGCACATGCGAAGCGAATTGTCATTTTTGGGGACCATGATGACATTGGCGAGCCACTTGGAGTGGTAAATCTCTCGGATAAACTCCGCTGCTAGGAGCCGAGCCACTTCTTCACCAATAGCCTTCCTTTTCTGGACGGCGGACCATCGCAGATGTTCCTTCATAGGTTTTTCCTTCGAATCGACTCGCAGACGATGCTCAGCCAGTCCCCTGGGTACACCCGGCATGTCAGAAGGTTTCCATGCAAAGATGTCCTAGTTCTCACGGAGGAACTGGATGAGCGCTTCTTCCTATTTGGGGTCAAGTGTTGTGGAGATATGAGTCGGAGCAGCGTTGGGGTCGGTCGGGTGAATGTGAACTGGTTTTGTCTCACTGGACGACTGGAACGCTGATTTCGTAGCAGGCTTTTTGGCTCGCAACAAATCACTTGGGTCTGCATTCCTTTGGTGTTCCTGCCACTCTTCTGCCACCATCTGAGCATCGGCGATCTTTGAGCCTTTCTGGAAGCACTCTTCCGCCTTCTTGCGGTTACCAGTGATAGTGATCACGCCTTTAGGGCCAGGCATCTTTAGTTTGAGGTACACGTAACATGGTCGGGCCATAAAACATGCATAAGCTGGCCTGCCCAAAATAGCATGGTAGGCACTCTGGAAATCCACAACCTCAAATGTCACCTTCTCTTTGCGGAAATTATTTGAATCACCAAAAACCACATCAAGAGCAATCTGGCGGAGTGACGCGGCCTTCTTGCCAGGGATGACTCCATAGAAACTCATGTTGCTTGTGCTCAGTCTGGACATCAGAATGCCCATCCCTTTCAGCGTCTCAGTGTACAGTATATTCAAACTGCTACCGCCATCCATCAACACTTTGGTCAGTCGAGTGCCCTCAATGACTGGGTCGACCACCAACGCTTGCCTCCCAGGGGTGGCAATGTGCGTCGGGTGATCAGATTGGTCGAATGTAATGGCAGTCTGAGAACACTTCAGGTAATTGGGTGTTGACGAAGCAGCCATATTCACTTCTTGGTTTATAACTTTCAGTTGGTTTTTGCTCTCAACGTCAGAAAAAATCATCAAGGTGGAATTGACCTGCGGATATTCCTCGTCACTGTCCTCCTTGTCCTCAACCTTGTCTGACTCTTTTTCTTTGTCCTTGGACTGCTTCCCTTGGAACTGCTGTATCAGGAGTCGACACTGTCGAGTGGTATGCTTCGGGTAAATGAAATTACCCTCTTCGTCTTTCTTGGTGTGGATGTGACATGGCAAATCCATCACGTCATTTCCTTCTTTATCTTTTACTTTCTTGGGGTTCCAAGGCCCCTTGGGCTTCCCTTTGAACTTTCCTTGATTCAGGGCCAAGGCTTCTCCAGGAGCGGCTGGCTTGGCTTTACGCTTTTGTTTCCGACTGGAATTTCTGCCTCCGGTGTCCTGGGCAACTGACTTGTGCTTGCCGCTTCGGAGCCGATCCTCTTCCTCACCATTGGCATATTTGGTGGCTATTTCCATCATTCGACTCAGAGACATGTCTCCGGTTCGACCGAATTTCAGGCTCAGCTCTCTGTATTTTACGCCCTCCTTGAAGGCGCAAACTGCCTGGTGATCAGATACATTCTCTACCGTGTGATGCAGCATGATCCATCTCTGGATGTAATCCCTCAGAGTCTCATTCGACTTCTGCACACAAGATTCCAGCTCTGTCAGTCCTGCTGGTCGCTTGCACGTTCCTTCGAACGTCCTGACAAACACTCGGGAGATGTCTTCCCACGTATAAATGATGCTGGGTGTCAACTGATTCAGCCATGCTCTGGCTGACCCTTCCAACATAAGAGGCAGATGCTTCATGGCCACCTCGTCATTCCCTCCGCCGATCGGAATAACCACTCAGTAGTCCTCAAGCCAAGAATCAGGCTTGGACTCACCATTGAACTTGCTGACTCGAGTCGCCAACCTGAAGTTGGGAGGAATCACCGCGGCTCTGATGGCTCTGCTGAAACACTCTGGTCCGGATACATGCACTCGGCTGCTGGTGGGTACATCTCTGTCATTACCCTGTCTGTGGGCTCTGTTCCGGTCGACCAAACCTTGAACGATGATGGATCTCGCATCAAAGCCTGGTTTCCTAGGGTCGACTGGAATCCTTCGCCCGCCACTGTGCTGGCGTTTATCATCCTGCTGTCGAGGCACATATGATCCACCCCTTGGGGGAGGAGTGGGCACTCGATGTCAATCATTGCGATCGAATCGGTGATCATACTGCTCATAGTTCCTGTACTGATCGTGCTGGTAACCACGCCCTTCACGCCTCAGGGGCGATCTGGGGCTATGAGCCGACTGGACCGTATTTGCCGCCACGGATCTGCTGTGAATCCTGTTCTGTGACTGTGATACAGCTGAATTCTGATCTCCTGCTGCCCGGAGAAAATCCCTGATCAGCATCAAGCCTCTGCCAGCCTCCGACTGGGAAGGTTGAATCGACTCTGCTATACTGGTTGCAGCTGCTAAATTCGGAATCGGAGTTCGATATACCTGAGTTGGAGGTTTAAAGAGTTGGCGTCGACTGGAGTCTGGAATCTGTTGCTGCGCACGCTCGTCGAGTGCCCGCTGAAGGTTCTCCAGTCGAGTGTGCTCAGCCAGGTTGGCCAAGCGCGCGTCCTCTGAGGCGCGAGCCTCAGGAGTTTCTCCAACGATCGAAGTGTGAAGCGCATCCATGTTCCGGCGGCGAAGCTCTTCCCTCTGCTGCGAATTGAGGGGCTCGGGGAGATATTCCTCGTGGTCGTGCGACGGATCGCCTCCGCTGTTGCCTCCTTCGGTGCCAGGAAAGCCGGGGGGAGCGTGCGGTCCATAGACCATCAGGACCTCCGCCGCTGGATCACTGCTGTCACACTCAGATGCAATCTCTGCGGAGCCAGTCGACAGATCGAACATGCCGTAGAGAGATTCGTCGGGCTCGATTGCCGCGACTTGGGTGATGGTCGACTGGCGAGCCACCGCGTGTCTCACCCACCGCTGAAGCCTCGACCGACCGGAGCGCTTACGCCGGCGGGAAGCGGGGAGGGGGGATGACACGAAAACTGGACGGTACTGGGTCGACGGTTGCCGTAGAAGGACGCCGCGGACGCATGCCCAAAAGTGCGTAGCTCCACGGACCGGGAGCGCATCCACGTCAAGCGGAGCCTCCTACAGCCAGGCAGAGTCGTCGGCGACGAATGTGAGCGCGCCGAGACGGATCTCGCGGCCCTCAACCAAAACTCCACCGGAAACCACGATGATGGGAATCGAAAAGATTGCAACTTCTCCAATAAGTCGCTAAGACACCTGCCCCACGGTGGGCGCCAACTGTCGTGGTTCTAAGTATGACAGTAATGTAGGGGGGTACTAAGGTGAGGCAAGATCCTAGCTATGGAGTAGTTGTGCACACAAGTGTTTTACGAGTTCAGGCCCTTCTCGGAGGAAGTAACAACCCTACGTCTCGGAGCCCGGAGGCGGTCGACTAGATTATATGTATGAGAGTTACAGGGTTGCGAACCCTTCTGCCAGTGGAGAGGGGTGGCTTATATAGAGGATGCCGGGACCCCAGCCTGCCCACGTAGCGGAGGGTTAAAGTACATTAAGGCCTGGCGTTACTGGTAACGCCTTACATAGAGTGTCATCATGGCCATAGAGACTACTTAATTACGGACCGTTTGGATACAGAGTAGATCCTGAACTCCTGGTGGTCGAGTGAGTCTTCATGGTCGAGTGTCTTCAAGTTCGTCGAGTGTCTTCCAGTCCGTCGAGTGGAATCTCTCTTGGTTGACTGGGAGACAGTCTCTTCTGTAGATGTCCTTTGGGAGGGTACCTTGGACATGTCCATGACCCTACCCTAGGTACATGACTTCATCAATGCTCCTAAATCATCTCACATCACAAACACGGGGTACCAACGGTGTGTCCGATGCCCCATAAAAATGTTCTTGGCCGCCCTACCTGGCACGACCCCGTCCCGAGAGAGAGCTCCAACTCTCCCCCGTCACTAGTAATGCGGGCTCCAAGCTAGTATCGTCCTAGGTAATCAATAATGCCCTTTCCTATATAAGGGTAGAGTGGTTGCGCATGTAAGGTTGGGACAATCGACAAATCTTAAATCTAATCCGTTTTCGAAAACAACACACACTTGCCTCGGTACACCGCTTCGTCATCAAGTGGTTACCTATCTCATCACCTCCCTCGGGCATAAGTGGCACCCGACGGGGTTTTCGAAAAGTCCTTTGAAAACACTTTGTCTCCTTCATCATGCATATTCCCGTCCCTTTTTGCGTAGCATCTACTTTAGCATCCTATCTACTCCCACCGGCATAACCCTCATAAGAAGGTAGGGTCATGCACAATGCAAGTATCAACGAGGAAGTACAGTAGCAAACCATCAAAGTGGTTACTACCTCATCATGATTCCGTTGCAACAACAATATGGTGCTATATGATATGCATAAACAGGGTTTCATGGACATGGTGAAAGGGTTGCTTGCCTATTTTAACAAAGTCTTCGAGGTCTTCAAATATCTCTGATCCAACTTCAGGCATTTCGTCTACTTCGTCAACTATCATCAAAAACAACCATAATAAGCAACACGACAAGGCAAGAATAAAAGTGTTGTAAAACTGCGAGTTGGACTTTTCTAGGATACCTCTGGTCATATGAGGAATAACCAAGGTGATTTCATTGGAAGTGGGTCAATGGATATTTCTAAACATTTCAATATGATGGAATCAATGGATTTGATGGATCCACAAGTTGTACACAGAATGCCATTTTATAAAAATGAGTAAAAGTACCCATTAATTCAGGCATGATTTTATAAATATTTAGAAATTTGTTTCACTGGATTTAGAGTTGAAATGAATATAATATGGATTTTTGAAGTGGACTTATGTGGATAAATGACCTTTTTAAAAGGTTCAGTGAAAACCAAGGACAACAAAAATGTCCACTGTGGCCTATTAAATAGGACTTGATTTATGGAGTCTCTGGAAATTTGAATCATCAAATTTGGACACTAGTTGAATTGTTTATGGATTTTACAAATTACAGAAAAAGAAAAAGGAAAGGGAAAGGGTTTTACCCTTTCCAGCGCACTGGGCGCAGTTTAGCAGTGGGCCGGCCCAGTGGATTGGCCGCGCGGGTGAGGAGGGGTGACATCGGAGGCACACTTCTCCGGGCCCGTCTCCACTTAAACGGCGGGCCCCAGCCGCTGGATCGCTGACGCGCGCGGCCCAGCGCTCAGGCCATCGCCTACCTCCCGCTCGAACAGAGCAGAGGCGAGGAAGGGGAGGCAGCACGGGCCACCTCCGGCGGCGCCCGGCACACCGGCGGACTCAGCGCGACGAGGCGCACCTGTCCATGTGCTGCACGCACGCGCGAATGCTCGGAGTTGAGTAGGCTTCGGGTCCAGCGGATGGCGGCGGCGGGCTTGGTGGTTGTCACGACCGGTTTTTCAATAAAAATGTTTATTGAGAAAACCAATCTTTAAAGCCCAGTATAGGAAAAGTCATCCTTTCTGGTAGACAAAGGCTTGTTAAACAGAGAACCAGTAGCATCAAATATATTACAGGGTTGAGCTGAGGCTGCTCAACAATTTATTACAGACTCGCCAATATATTACATATGGGCGGTTTTGACACAAGGGTGGGGTGGCATGCTACTAGCTCGAGAAAAGTGGTGGTGGATAACTTGACTTCTACTGGCAGTACATCGAGCGTCGAGGTGAGGCTCGATGAATTTATTCGGGGTTGCGGAAGCGGATAATACAATGACCAAGACAGGGTCGCACGGGACTGACTGGGACTCCTCTAGGCGTCGGACTCGCTATCTAACTCTTCATCCATGAGATTGCCTTCATCAGCATCTGGCCAAATCAACAAGCGAGGTGAGTACTCGAAAGTACTCGCAAGACAGTTCGGACAAAAGATATAATCAATGAATGCATGAATGCGTCATGAACAAAGTATGATACTCAAATAACAACGGTAATATTGCAGAACTTGATGTATCAAAATTTAATAACTAAAAACCAATCGGGTGTCTGGAGTGACGCCTCGAAAGGTAAATAAATAAAAATGCATGCCGCAGTCGGGCGTCTTAGCGACACCACATAAAGGGCTCTAAAAGAAATGCCACAGTCGGACGTCTGGGCGACATCACATAAAGGGCTTTAAAAGAAATACCACCGTCGGACGTCTGAGCGACATCACAGACAGGGCTTTAAAAGAAATACCACCATCGGAGGTCTGAGCGACATCACAGACAGGGCTTTTAAAAGAAACACCACCGTCGGACGTCTGAGCGACATCACAGACAGGGCTTTAAAAGAAAATACCACTGTCGGACGTCTGAGC
>NC_041389.1:408937248-408946988 GCF_002162155.2 Triticum dicoccoides | reverse complement strand
GAAATACCACCGTCAGACGTCTGAGCGACATCACAGACAGGGCTTTGAAAGAAAATACCACCATCGAACGTCTGAGCGACATCACAGACAGGGCTTTAAAAGAAAATACCACCGTCGGACGTCTGAGCAACATCACAGACAGGGCTTTAAACAAAAGCAAAATAACAGGTATGCCACCGTCGGACGTCTGAGCGACATCACAAACAGGGCCTTGTAATAGATGTAAATAACGAGATTAGTCCATCCACAAGAATAATCTTTTAACCGGATTTATTACACATAAATACCACCGGAGTTTTGTCACTGATGCTGATACCTGACAAGATAATATAATTATAGTACTTGAACAAAGTACAAGATAATCGAAAGATTGAGACTCTGCAGAGTTTGGAAGAACTGAACACATCCAATGGATTTCCGTAGCCACGAAGGACTAGTTCCGTTTACGGTATTTCAGTAGAAACACATTTAACTAGTACACACCCATTTCACCTCACGATGCCAGGAATCACCCTGGACAACATCCAAGAAAAACTTTGAGACGGGGAGGCCACAACCTCGAATAGCATGGGATCAAATTTCTATACGCGCGCTCTAAGGGGTGCCCCCCTCTCGGTCCCAACCGGAAACACCCATGCCCCCTGACCGGATGACGGGATTTAATCTAGGGCCATGGAACCCTCATCCCGGCCTCTCCACTTGGTGTGTACTAGGAAAACGATTTGCAACTTACTATGCCATATTCCTTTCGGAAAACATGTGACAGTATAGGATGGAATGAATGGGAATGTGAATTGCGTCATGATAACACGGAAGTCAAATAATCTGGCATAAGACTGGCATGTCACAACACTGCCATCTTACCCATCCTCATACCAACACATGGCTTTGCAAATATGTATCCAACAACATAATGCTTTCCGAAACCTACTTTCCGATTATGTGCATGTGATATATCATGCAAAGTGATGTTCATAAACATGCCATGACTATAATAAAATGCAAACTTGCAACAACACTCATCATATCAAGAGTTCAAACATGCTTGCCTGGTTCGGAGTAGTCGGAGTCTAACTGTGCGAAGTTTCCAGCTCCGCCACCTCCGGTATCTACGGTATAAGAAAAAAATACGTACGCAATGTAAATACCGTGAGTGTACAGAAAAGTGTTCCGAATATTTTACAAATAAATATGATAAAAAACTAGACAAAAATCTAAAGAGAACAGAAAAAGAATTAATCAAAAATACTTTTCTGATCAAAAGTTATAAGAGTTTTGGTCCAAGGACCCATCTGTAATGAAACAGAAAGTTTCCAGGGGGCTCTGCGGAAAAGTCCAGAATAACGTTTCGTTTAAAAGAAACGGCTGTGAGGCTGACAGGCGGGTTCCACCTGTCGGGTTTGAAAGTTCAAATAGAGAAACAGAGTGCGACGGCGCCCGAGAGGTGCCGTGGTCGCCGGCGGCGATCCACGGCGAGGCAAGGTGATCAGGGGTTACCTTCGAGATCAGTGCACCGTTCTGCGTCTGTGGGTGGTGGTGGTGGTCGCCGGCGAGCACTGTGTCAATGGCGGCCCTTGCTCCAGCGGACGGCGGTTCGGGCAATCGTGGATCTCGCCGGAGGGAGGTGCGGGGATCAAATAGGAGTGGGGGTTAGTCTCCTAGTTGCTCGAGAGGGTTGCTGATGAAGTTAGAGCGTCGGAGACGGCCTCACCGGAGCGAATCGAGGTGGAGGCTGAGGCGGAACGGGGCGGCCGGAGTCGGGGAAGAAGGGCCCTTCGGGGCTCTCCCAGTGGCTGGGCGGGGTCTATTGAGGTGGTGGAGTCGTTCGGGGGCGAGAGCAGGCTCGGGGGTGCTATATATTGCCGGCCCGACTCGGTTGCCGTGAACGGATATGTCCGGCGAGTTGATTACGGCGGCGCTGTGGCTGGACGGTCGGCTTAGGGGCTTGAGCATCGCCTAGGTGGAGTAGTGGTGCCATTTTAGGGTCCAGCTCAGCACGGGAGGGAGGTTTACAGCCTGACCTCGACGGAACGGCCGCACGGCCCGTCGACGGCAGAGAGCCCGCACTGCGCGTGCCGCGCCACGGCGACAGTGCTGCATGCGTGTGCTGGCAAGGAGGTGGCCACGCGGAGCCACCAGGACGCTTGGGCGGCGCCGAACGGTGTTGTGCCGCCGTTCTGCTTCCTGTCGGCCGCTACGGTGTTGCGGCTGCAACAAGACACGCCGGCGCAGGCGGGCCAGGGCGCCACCGACGCCAGGAAGGCGCCAAGCGCACGTGTGAGGCTCCGGACAAGCAAGCCTGGCCGTGAGCTACGTGCCAAGCGCACTGTGAGCTCGTGACTGAAGTTACTGACGAAGATCGACACTGAACTTCTGAATTTAACTGAATATGAACAGAACAGTGCATGCAAGGTGTTCAACAGAATGATTTAGGCATGTAGGGATTTTTCCTTGAGCTGGTTTTTGGTGGAGGGGCCTCTCATTGCATCTAGAGGCTGCCTGAATATTTGTGGAATTTTTGGAGAGGTGTAGATATGAATTTCACCAAATTTGGCAAATCTGGTCCAAACTTGCAGTGAGTGAAATTTGAAAAATTTGAACAGGAGAAGAGTGGATCAAGATATTTCTGGGTTGTGGGTACAAAGGACTATCTGGGGGTGTTGAGTTGAGGTCAAAAATCAAAAGCATTAGGGCACTTGCTTTGCAATCCACCTAGGCTCAAAAGGATAGACATGTTTATTTTGGGAGGAGAAATAGTTGGAATAAAATCCAAAAATGGATTTTATTTGTTTGGACAGAATGTTAGGGTTGAACTATAGTGGGAGGAAAGGTTTTGGGAAAATTTTACCATGGGTGGCTTGGTAAAATTTAGAAGGGATCAAAACCAAATAAAAGCCCAAAACAAAAAGGGTTTTCTTTTTAAAAGAAACCAAATCCAGGAAAAGGATTTTTGAGAGGGCAAACTTAGAAGACGGTTTCTAGGAAGGGTTTAAATGACCTCCTTTCAAACCAAGCAAGGCTCTTTTGAAAACCAAACCACCAAAAAATTTGGAGTGTCACAGCACCTACCCCCTTAGGAAAAATCTCGTCCCCGAGATTTCAGCTGATCCTTAAACAGGTGTGGGTGCTCTGTCCGAAGAAAATCCTCGCTCTCCCAAGTTGCTTCATTCTCGGTGTGATTACTCCATTGAACTCTAGAAAACTTAATGGTTTTCTGTCGGGTCCTCCTCTCAGA
The DNA here is from genome assembly GCF_002162155.2 of Triticum dicoccoides. NCBI lineage: Eukaryota > Viridiplantae > Streptophyta > Magnoliopsida > Poales > Poaceae > Triticum > Triticum dicoccoides. The sequence goes on along the minus strand of NC_041389.1, from coordinate 408,943,753 downwards.
ATCTTCTAATATTTTTATCGGGTGCTCTCGGTAAGTGAGGTCTGGTTGCATGTCAATATACTCATGTGAAACTTGCTTCTCTGGGTTGCTTATGTATTTTCTCAACTGCGAGATGTGAAACACGTTGTGGATACCAGATAAGTCTCCCGGTAGGTCCAGCTGGTATGCTACCTTGCCTCGTCGGGCCACTATATGAAATGGTCCGATGAATCTTGGTGCTAGTTTCCCCTTAATCTTGAATCGTTGCAGACCCTTCATAGGAGAAACTCTCAGGTATACCAACTCTCCGGGTTCAAAACTGATTTCCCGATGCTTTCGGTCGTAATAACTCTTTTGCCGACTTTGAGCTGTTTTGAGTCGTTCTCTAATTGTCTTAACTTTCTCCTCGGCCTCCTTGAGCATATCTGGGCCAAAGATATGGCTGTCTCCGGTCTCTGACCAATTTAGCGGGGTATGACATCTTCTCCCATATAGAGCTTCAAAGGGTGCCATTTGCAAGCTGGCTTGATAGTGTTGTTGTATGCGAACTCTGCATATGGCAAACTTTCTTCCCAACTGTTCCCGTAGGTGAGGACACAGGCTCTTAGCATGTCTTCTAAGATTTGGTTTACGCGTTCCGTTTGTCCATCAGTCTGGGGATGGTATGCGGTACTGAAGGCTAGTTGGGTTCCCAGTGCCTGTTGTAGGTGATCCCAGAATGTAGAGACGAACTGTGTGCCTCTATCGGAGATGATAGTCTTAGGGACTCCATGTAGGCAGACGATACGGGCAAGATAAAGTCTGGCTAGTCTCTGAGTGGTGTAAGTTGTTTTTACTGGAATAAAATGTGCCACCTTGGTTAATCTGTCGGATATGACCCATATGGCATCGTTTCCGTGTTGCGACCGTGGCAGTCCAACTATAAAGTCCATTCCAATCTCGACCCATTTCCACTCGGGTATCTTATTTGGCTGTAACAGTCCGGCTGGTCTCCGGTGCTCGGCCTTGATACGTTGGCAAGAGTCACAACATGCAATGAACGTGGCTATAACTCTCTTCATACCGTGCCACCAAAAATTTTCCTGAAGGTCTTTGTACACTTTTGTCCCTCCAGGACGGATTGCATACGGAGCTGTGTGACTTTCAGTTAATATCTGCTGTTTGAGGTCCTTGACATTTGGTACGCATAGCCTTTCTCCGTACCACAATATTCCTTTCTCATCTATGTTGAATTCTGAGGCTCTTCCCAAACTCACTTTTCTTTTTATGCCCTTGATGCTGGGGTGTCCGTGCTGGGCTTCCTTGATACTTTCCATTAGGGTAGGCTGTATTCCTATATTCGACACACTACCTTCGGTAACCATTATTAGATTGAGTCGGGCAAATTCTTGTTGAAATTTTGGCCTCAATTTTGGTATATTGTCGTCGTCCGTGCTGGGATTTCGACTAAGTGCATCTGCCACAACATTTTCTTTTCCGGGATGGTAGTGGATTCCCACATCATAATCATTCACCAACTCTAACCAGCGTCGTTGCCGTAAATTTAACTCTGGTTGTGTGAAAATATACTTAAGACTCTTATGGTATGTGTATATCTCACAACGATTCCCAAGTAGGAAGTGTCTCCATTCCTTGAGTGCATGGATGACAGCTGCTAATTCCAGGTCATCAGTGGGATAATTTTCCTCATGCTTGCGTAGTTGTCTAGAGACATACGCAACTACCTTGCCTTCTTGCATCAATACGCATCCGAGGCCTTTCCGGGATGCGTCACAATATACCTCAAAGTTCTTGTGTATATCTGGCACAATTTGTACTGGTGCCGTTGTTAGTTTTCTTTTTAGCTCTTGGAAGCTTTTCTCACATGCTTCTGTCCATTCAAATTTCTTGCCTTTCTTGAGCAATTGTGTCATGGGCTTTGCTATAGTGGAGAATCCTTCAATAAATCTCCGATAATAGCCTGCCATTCCCAAGAAACTCCGTACGTCCGTTACGTTAGCTGGCGGTTTCCAGCCAAGTACGGCCTTGACTTTTTCCAGATCTACTGCAATACCTTCTTGGGTTAGCACGTGGCCCAGAAAACCCACCTGCCTTAGCCAAAATTTAGATTTGCTGAATTTGGCGTACAGTTGATGTTTCCTGAGTTCTCCGAGTACAATCCTGAGATGTTCGGCGTGCTCTTCTGGTGTTTTGGAATATATCAGAATATCATCGATGAATACCACAACAAACTTGTCCATATACTTCATAAACACTTTGTTCATGAGGTGAACAAAATATGCGGGGGCGTTGGTTTGCCCAAATGGCATTACTGTGAACTCGTACAGCCCATATCTGGAGGTGAAAGCGGTCTTGGGAATATCTTCTGTTCGCACTTTTAATTGGTGGTATCCTGATCTCAAATCAATTTTTGAGAAGACTTTGGCCTGTGCGAGCTGATCGAATAAATCATTTATTCGGGGCATTGGGTATTTGTTCTTGATTGTGACCATGTTGAGAGCTCGATAATCAATACACAATCTCATTGTTCCATCCTTCTTCTTGGCAAATAAAATTGGAGAACCCCAAGGTGAGGAGCTAGCTCGAATGTATCCTTTCTCCAATAATTCTTTTATTTGCTTCTTCAACTCTACCAATTCGGATGGTGCCATTCTGTAAGGTTTCTTGTAAATAGGAGTGGTTCCGGGTGCTAGCTCAATGCTGAATTCTATCTCTCGGTCTGGTGGCATGCCTGGTAGTTCTTCTGGAAATACGTCTGGAAATTCACATACCACTGGAACCTTGTTCAGCTCAGAAACGTCCACCTTGTTTAATCTAGGTTGCCGAGGTATTTGTCTCTCTTTGGCTGAAACTTTTATTTTCTTCCCTTGATGGTGGATGAGAATCACGATACGGTTGAAGCAGTCAATAAAACCTTTGTTGGTGGTCAACCAATCCATTCCTAGGATGACATCCAGTCCTTTGCTTTCCAGTACAATAAGGTTGGCGTAAAATTTCAATCCTTCAAATTCAATAACCACACCTTGACAGTAACTCTGGGTCACTTGCTTAATCCCAGGGGACTTGACGATCATTGATTTTTCCAAGGGAAGCATCGAAAAATTATTTTGCAAAGCAAAACTTTTTGAAACGAATGAGTGAGAAGCTCCAGAATCAAACAAAACCATGGCAGGTATTGTGTTGACGGGGTACGTACCGAGTACGATATTTGGGGCGTTCTGTGCTTCCTCTCGGGTCACGTGGTTCAAGTGACCTTTCCGGTGGTTGTTGTTGGGGTTGAAATTGCTTCGCTTTGGTGCTGAATTATTTCCACCATTATTGAGCTTCGGGTTTGAGTTCCTTGGCTTGGGACACTACTTGGCATAGTGCCCTTCTTCTCCACAAGCATAACAGGTAACGCCTGGGCGATAGGTGAACTCTTTGTCTCTTGCATGGAAATTCTTGGTTGGACGTGAATTATTCGTCAGGGTTTTGTGTGAATCCCCCTTCTGAAATTCCTTCTTGCTTCTGTGATTGTGAGTAAAAGTAGTCTAGTCCCTTTTTCATTTACGGAAATCTTCCAGGCAACGTCGCTCATTTTCCAGGGTAATGGCCTTATCCACCAGTGTTTTAAAATCTGGAAAGGTGTGCACAACTAGCTGGCACTTAAGGGCGGGTGCCAGACCTTCCAAGAATTTTTCCATCTTCTTGCTCTCGGTCATGCGTTCTTCATTGGCGTAGCGAGACAGCAGAGTGAATTGGTTGTTGTATTCTGACACTGTCATGGCTCTGTGCTTGAGTTCATCAAATTCCTTCTTCTCGATTTTCATGACGCTCTTAGGAATATGTGCCCCACGAAAACCTTCTTCGAATTTTTCCCAGGTGATTTCATTTTTGTTGGGGTGCATGTGCAGGAAGTTTTCCCACCATGATGCAGCTGCACCTATGAGATAATATGGTGCATACAGTATTTTTTTCACGGTCTGAACACTGTGCGATAATTAATTTTCTTTCCATGTCTCGAAGCCAGTCCTCGGCCTCAAGAGGCTTGTCAGTATGAGAAAATGTTGGAGGACGCGTCTTTTGTAACTTAGATAATTCGGATTGCGGTTGATACTGACCACGGTTACTTCCCATATTGATGAATTGGTTCATCATTTCCTGGTGTTGCTGCTGACTCTGTTCATACAAACGACAAACTTGTGTAAAAGCTGTTCCACTGTCCTGTTGACTTGTCTGACCCTGAGTGAAATTCTGGTTCTGCGGTGTGCCATAATTTTCTTCTGGCTGAGTTGGCATGGAGCGCGTCCAAGGAAGAGACATCCTTCACTCTGGGGATATATTTTTGTGAACTCGTAAGATAAGAAAGAGAGTCGCAAAAGTCAATAAAATCACACCCAAAGGACATTTTTAAACTCCATGGTATTTTTTTGGAAACACACGATTGCGCGCGGAGAAGGACTAGTGCATATCTTACACGCGGGCATAATAATACATTACATCACTTAGGATATGCGTACATAATCCTGACATGTTATTTAAACTAGTGCACTCCTCCAGATCCTACATGATGCGCAAACAGGCTACTTCTCACAACCTAAGAGCATATAAACATATTACACAAGTTGATACATCGCATGGCGTCTATGCGTACTTAGTCGGAGATGGTGAGGATCTCCCTTGGCCTGCCGAGGGTGAGACGCAGAGATGCTGGGGAATCAACCTCCTCCTTGCTAATAGGTTCCAGACGAGAAACATCGCGCTGAGCTGATGGAGCAGGTGCCGTAGGCGGAATAACACGAATACGAGTGGGTGGAATAGGTGGGGTAGAACGTGTGGGAGTGGGTGCAACAAGTGGTGCAGAGCGGACGGGAGTGGGTGCAATAGCTTGGTTAAATTCCTCTGTGGTAGGCAGACGACGAGCAGTTGCGAGTATGGTAGGTGAGTGAGAGGCTGTGGATGACACAAAAGTCAGTGGTGGAGCGGTGTGCAGGAGTTCCCTCCTGTTAGCAGCACAGCCATGAACTGAGTCCATGCGTGCAGCCACGAGGTCATCCACCATGCAGTCGAATGCTGCCTCCAGGGCTCGGAGGTACTCGACAAGCATCTCAAAGGCTTCATCTCGCTCTCCTCTGGGGCAAGAGAAAGAGTAGTGACAGGTGTAAGGCACATGGCATGGAAGGTAGCGGTAGCGACGGGTCTTCATTGCAGGAAGAACATCCCGAAGACGGGCTATCGTCTCGCGAGCAGCCATCTGCATAGCATGCCTTTCTGTAGGCATGGCTCTCCCCACGAATCGGAGACAGCGTATTTCAGCATGGCCTCCCCTGAATTGCACCGCGGCCTGGTGCATAGTCAGACTATCATTGATCTTGTGTGGATAAAGCGTGAAGACTGGGCGCACGGATGGCCCCATCGCGACCTGAACGATGAAGGAGAGGAGTTTGACGAACCCCTCAGGCACGTTGGCGAACATCTGAGACTCGCAGTCATTGCCGGCCATCTACAAAAGTAGGCAAAAATTCTGAGTGGTCAGATCATAAATTTTATGCTGACTGTCAGAAAATGACTACATTTGTAAAAAAAACATGAATAACTCTATCATGCTAATAACCAATTAGCGATCGCACCTAGTGGCTTCCTACAGTCAGCCTGGCTCTGGTTACCAAGTCTGTCACGACCGGTTTTTCAATAAAAATGTTTATTGAGAAAACCAATCTTTAAAGCCCAGTATAGGAAAAGTCATCCTTTCTGGTAGACAAAGGCTTGTTAAACAGAGAACCAGTAGCATCAAATATATTACAGGGTTGAGCTGAGGCTGCTCAACAATTTATTACAGACTCGCCAATATATTACATATGGGCGGTTTGGACACAAGGGTGGGGTGGCATGCTACTAGCTCGAGAAAAGTGGTGGTGGATAACTTGACTTCTACTGGCAGTACATCGAGCGTCGAGGTGAGGCTCGATGAATTTATTCAGGGTAGCGGAAGCGGATAATACAATGAGCAAGATAGGGTCGCACGGGACTGACTGGGACTCCTCTAGGCGTCGGACTCGCTATCAAACTCTTCATCCATGAGATTGCCTTCATCAACATCTGGCCAAATCAACAAGCCAGTTGAGTACTCGAAAGTACTGGCAAGATAGTTCGGACAAAAGATATAATCAATGAATGCATGAATGCGTCATGAACAAAGTATGATACTCAAATAACAACGGTAATATTGCAGAACTTGACGTATCAAAATTTAATAACTGAAAACCGATCGGGTGTCTGGAGCGACGCCTCGAAAGGTAAATAAATAAAAATACATGCCGCAGTCGGGCGTCTTAGCGACACAACATAAAAGGCTCTAAAAGAAATGCCACAGTCAGACGTCTGGGCGGCATCACATAAAGGGCTTTAAAAGAAATACCACCTTCGGACGTCTGAGCGACATCACAGACAGGGCTTTAAAAGAAATACCACCGTCGGACGTCTGAGCGACATCACAGACAGGGCTTTTAAAAGAAATACCACCGTCGGACGTCTGAGCGACATCACA
>NC_041389.1:408936839-408937196 GCF_002162155.2 Triticum dicoccoides | reverse complement strand
AAATGTCACAGTCGGACGTCTGGGCAACATCACATAAAGGGCTTTAAAAGAAATACCATCGTCGAACGTCTGAGCGACATCACAGACAGGGCTTTAAAAGAAATACCACCGTCGGACGTCTGAGCGACATCACAGACAGGGCTTTAAAAGAAAATACCACCGTCGGACGTCTGAGCGACATCACAGACAGGGCTTTAAAAGAAATACCACCGTCGGACGTCTGAGCGACATCACAGACAGGGCTTTAAAAGAAAATACCACCGTCGGACGTCTGAGCGACATCACAGACAGGACCTTGTAATAGATGTAAATAACGAGATTAGTCCATCCACAAGAATAATCTTTTAACCAGATTTA
>NC_041389.1:408905758-408936552 GCF_002162155.2 Triticum dicoccoides | reverse complement strand
AAAGAAATACCACCGTCAGACGTCTGAGCAACATCACAGATAGGGCATTGAAAGAAAATACCACCGTCGGACGTCTGAGCGACATCACATACAGGGCTTTAAAAGAAAATACCACCGTCGGACGTCTGAGCGACATCACAGACAGGGCTTTAAACAAAAGCAAAATAACAGGTATGCTACCGTAGGACGTGTGAGCGACATCACAGACAGGGCCTTGTAATAGATGTAAATAACGAGATTAGTCCATCCACAAGAATAATCTTTTAACCGGATTTATTACAGATAAATACCACCGGAGTTTTGTCACTGATGCTAAACCTGACAAGATAAGATAATTATAGTACTTGAACAAAGTACAAGATAATCGAAAGATTGAGACTCTGCAGAGTTTGGAAGAACTAAACACAGCCAACGGATTTTCGTAGCCACGAAGGACTAGTTCCGTTTACGGTATTTCAGTAGAAACACATTTAACTCGTACACACCCATTTCACCTCACGATGCCAGGAATCACCCTGGACAACGTCCAAGAAAAACTTTGAGATGGGGAGGCCACAACCTCGAATAGCATGGGATCAAATTTCCATACGCGCGCTCTAAGGGGTGCCCCCCTCTAGGTCCCAACTGGAAACACCCATGCCCCCTGATCGGATGACGGGCTTTAATCCAGGGCCATGGAACCCTCATCCCGGCCTCTCCACTTGGTGTTTACCAGGAAAACGATTTGCAACTTACTATGCCATATTCCTTTCGGAAAACATGTGACAGTATAGGATGGAATGAATGGGAATGTGAATTGCGTCATGATGACACAGAAGTCAAATAATCTGGCATAAGACTGGCATGTCACAACACTGCCATCTTACCCATCCTCATACCAACACATGGCTTTGCAAATATGTATCCAACAACATAATGCTTTCCGAAACCTACTTTCCGATTATGTGCATGTGATATATCATGCAAAGTGATGTTCATAAACATGCCATGACTATACTAAAATGCAAACTTGCAACAATGCTCATCATATCAAGAGTTCAAACATGCTTGCCTGGTTCGGACTAGTCGGAGTCTAACTGTGCGAAATTTCCAGCTCCGTCACCTCCTCCGGTATCTATGGTATAAGAAAAAAATACGTACGCAACGTAAATACCGTGAGTGTACAGAAAAATGTTCCAAATATTTCTCAAATAAATATGATAAAAAACTAGACAAAAATCTAAAGAGAACAGAAAAAGAATTAATCAAAAATACTTTTCTGATCAAAAGTTATAAGAGTTTTGGTCCAAGGACCCATCTGTAATGAAACAGAAAGTTTCCAGGGGGCTCTGCGGAAAAGTCCAGAATAACGTTTCGTTTAAAAGAAACGGCTGTGAGGCTGACAGGCGGGCTCCACCTGTCGGGTTTGAAAGTTCAAACAGAGAAATAGAGCGCGACGGCGCCCGAGAGGTGCGGTGGTCGCCGGCGGCGATCCACGGCGAGGCAAGGTGATCGGGGGTTACCTTCAAGATCAGTGCACCGTTCCGCGTCTGTGGGTGGTGGTGGTGGTCGCCGGCGAGCACTGTGTCGACGGCGGCCCTTGCTCCGGCGGACGGCGGTTCGGGCAATCGTGGATCTCGCCGGAGGGAGCTACGGGGATCAAATAGGAGTGGGGGTTAGTCTCCTAGTTGCTCGAGAGGGTTGCTGATGAAGTTAGAGCGTCGGAGACGGCCTCACCGGAGCGAATCGAGGTGGAGGCCGAGGCGGAACGGGGTGGCCGGAGTCGGGGAAGAAGGGCCCCTCGGGGCTCTCCCAGTGGCTGGGCGGGGTCTATTGAGGTGGTGGAGTCGTTCGGGGGCGAGAGCAGGCTCGGGGGTTCTATATATAGCCGGCCCGAGTCGGTTGCCGTGAACGGATAAGTCCGGCGAGTTGATTACGGCGGCGCTGTGGCTGGACGGTCGGCTTAGGGGCTTGAGCATCGCCTAGGTGGAGTAGTGGTGCCATTTTAGTGTCCAGCTCAGCACGGGAGGGAGGTTTACGACCTGACCTCGACGGAACGGCCGCACGGCCCGTCGACGGCAGAGAGCGTGCTCTGCGCGTGCCGCGCCACGGCGACGGTGCTGCATGCGTGCGCTGGCAAGGAGGTGGCCACGCGGAGCCACCAGGACGCTTGGGCGGCGCCGAACGGCGTTGTGCCGCGGTTCTGCTTCCTGTCGGCCGCTACGGCGCTGCAGCCGCCGCAAGACACGCTGGCGCAGGCGGGCCAGGGCGCCACCGACGCCACGAAGGCGCCAAGCACGCGTGTGAGGCTCCAGACAAGCAAGCCTGGCCGTGAGCTACGTGCCAAGCGCACTGTGAGCTCGTGACTGAAGTTACTGACGAAGATCAACACTGAACTTCTGAATTTAACGGAATATGAACAGAACAGTGCATGCAAGGTGTTCGACAGAATGATTCAGGCATGTAGGGATTTTTCCTTGAGCTGGTTTTTGGTGGAGGGGCCTCTCATTGCATCTAGAAGCTGCCTGAATATTTGTGGAATTTTTGGAGAGGTGTAGATATGAATTTCACCAAACTTGGCAAATCTGGTCCAAACTTGCAGTGAGTGAAATTTGAAAATTTTGAACAGGAGAAGAGTGGATCAAGATGTTTCTGGGTTGTGGGTACAAAGGACTATCCAGGGGTGTTGAGTTGAGGTCAAAAATCAAAAGCATTAGGGCACTTGCTTTGCAATCCACCTAGGCTCAAAAGGATAGACAGATTTATTTTGGGAGGAGAAATAGTTGGAATAAAATCCAAAAATGGATTTTATTTGTTTGGACAGAATGTTAGGGTTGAACTATAGTGGGAGGAGAGGTTTTGGGAAAATTTTACCATGGGTGGCATGGTAAAATTTAGAAGGGATCAAAACCAAATAAAAGCCCAAAACAAAAAGGGTTTTCTTTTTAAAAGAAACCAAATCCAGGAAAAGGATTTTTGAGAGGGCAAACTTAGAAGATGGTTTTTAGGAAGGGTTTAAATGACCTCTTTTCAAACCAAGCAAGGCTCTTTTGAAAAACAAACCACCAAAAATTTTGGAGTGTCACAGTGGTGGCGCCCGCTTTGGCTGCGGAGGAGGGGTCCTAGGGTGTTGGGGAGGTTAGTGGAGGCTTGGGGGTGCCACAGACCGGTTCAGAGGAGGAAGGGAGGCCGGGGCGGCTTGAATTTGAGCGGGGGTCCGAGGCGGCAATGGCGGCAGAGGAGGAGTGGGTTGGTCCGGGGGTGCAAGGGAGGGAGAGAGACAAGTTGGAGACGAGAGAAGGCTCGGGCGTGGCATTATACGGGCGCGGCCGGGAGGTGCCGTAGGAGGGGCGCACGGCCACAGCCCATGGCGTTGCCAGAGTCCAAAAAGGCGTTCTGGTGCGTGCCTAGGGTGCTCGTGGTCATGGTCCAGGCCGAGAGGAGAGGAGAGAGGGAGCAGGGCGAGGTCCTGGAGGTCCCGCACGAGTGCGGCGACTGGAGGACGCGAGCGGCGCTTGGGCACACATGTCAGAGGTCACCGGAGAGAGAAGGAGGAGGGGGCCGACCGTCTTGCGTGTCCCGGACGCCGAGGCGGCCTTGGGGGACACAAGGGGAAAGCCCTAGGTGGTCAGAAGCCTCAGGCAGGACGCGGCTACAGTGCTCTGGTGCACTGTAGCGCGCTCCAGAGCATGCATATGGCTGGCATTGGCATCTTTTTGGTGCCCAGGGCATGGCCACTAGTGTCTAGGGGGTCAGGGTAGGAGTAAACAAAGGGGTGGTGGCCTTGGATGCCCTGGTGACCCAATGGGAGAGAGGTGGGGTTGAGAGAGAGAAAGAAGTTGCTGTCCAGGAAGGTAAATGGGGGTGTTTCACCCCTTAATCATTTAGCAATGGCGAGGGGTGGGTTACTGGAGGTAGGAGAGGACTAGGAGGAACTGTGGTAAAAAGTTGAGCTTAAGGAGAACAGTGTTAGTGGTCAAAATGGTGATTTTTGAAAAGTGGCAGAAGGTGTTTGATAATGGTTTGGACCAACATATGATTTCCTACTGCCATGATACTCCACAGGGTGAAATGAAACATATAAATAGGGCCTTCCACCAATTTGGAGCTTATTTGGGCAAAGTTGCCAATGCAACTTTTGTAAACCCTAGAAATTAGCAGAAATGAACTTGTGTAGATCTAGTTGAGGAAATCACTTCTCCTTGATGCACCACTTGGTGTAGTGGCCTCATTTGGCCATGTTAACATGCTCACAAAAGTTGGGATCAAGGAGAGAAAGTTGGTAGTACAAAGTCGTTCCAATTTGATTCTAGTTAGAGAGGGTTTTGGGGCACTTTGATCAATATAACATTTTCTCCAACTTGTGCCACTTGGTCTAGATGAATTATTAGACCATTTGAGCATGTTCACAAGGTTTGAGAACATTTGGACATGTTTGGCAATGTAAAGTTGCTCAAACTTCAAAATGGACAGAAATGGTTTTGAGGGGATTTCATGGGGTTATACTATTCTCCATGACATCATACTTGCCAAGATCATCAAACATGTCATATGTGACATGCTAGAATTTTCTTGGAATTTTTGGACAATATTTCCTTTGTAAATATTTCAAAAGCTTGAAATATCCAGAAAGGGTTTTTGAGGGATTTGACCAATATTTTGAACATGACCATGTGTTGAAACTCTTATATATGGGAATTATATTCCCACTAAGTTTCCCTGATTTTTTTTCAAATATTTTTAAAACAATAAAATAATTTTTCCCTATTAAAGACCATTTCTGGCCTTAAGAAAAAGCTTTTAAATAAAATATGAAAATAACTTTTAAAATTATATTTTTGTGGTTTATGGGAACCCTATATCTAATGGGTGTCAAATATACCTTTTGAAATATTTTTCACACACCAAATCAAGTACTTGCAGTGCAAACCTCAATTCAGAGGGTTTTGAAAAACTAATTTTTGAAAATACTATTTGACCAAATTATTTTTGCAAGAAATTATTTTTATGTCCTATACACATGGAATGATCATTGGGAAAGGTTTTTGGATCAAGGAGAAGGAGTATAAGAGTTGGAGGATTTATTTTATTTTTAGAGCACTTGCAAACAACAGACAAAAACCAATCAAGGCAAGGTCCAAAACACTCAAAAGTTTTTGTCAAACCACATTTATCATGATTATTAGCTTAAGTGTAGTGGCATGAAAATCAGGGTGTGACAGACCTACCCCCCTTACAAGAATCTCGTCCCCGAGATTCCCAAACTAGGCATGGAAAGGAGTACGGAACTTGGATCTGGGGTAGTCTTCACGTCCTCATACTGCTTCTGCTTCTGAGCGGTGCTCCATTGAGCCTTAAAGTACTTGATGGTGTGGCTTCGTGTATGACGTTCTGCTTGATCCAGGTTGCTATGGGGTTTCTCGCATATGCCAGGTTGGGCTGGAGGTCGGTGGCTTGACAATCGATGTCCTTGTAGAGGTCGTGCTTGTTAGGAAGTTGAGAACTTTTCTGGAGTGGTGTCGTGTGGAAAAATGTTGTGCATAGTGGGTGACTCAGGTGGTATCTCTAGCTGGTAGCCGTCTATCCTTTGTCTTGCAGTGACCTCAGAGGGGCCGATAATTCTTGGTGTGAGCTTCCTTTTGGAAAAGTTCGGTTCCTGCGAGAGGAGTGGTTTGCAGATACGTGCAGCCTTCGACGAGGAAGTTTACTTCTTGAGGGTGGTGGTTGGTATAGTTCTTCCTCCTGGACATGGCGATCTTCAGATGTTCCTTGACCAGCTCGGTGATTCTTCTTTCGTCTTCGGGTAGACAAGTATGTTACCAAAATAAAGATGACAACCAACTTGTCCAAGTGCTCCATGAAGACTTTGTTCATAAGGTACATAAAGTAGGATGGGGGTATTGGTGGTTGTCACAGTTGAGTATGGTCCAAGGTGTTCTTGATCTAGAGTCAAGACCCACGGTCATGGTCCGACCATGTTGTAGCATGGTAGGGCTTAAGGGTTTCAAGGATTCTAGGGTGCGAGTGAACGTTTATCCTTGAGCACAATTCCTGAGATGCCAATTGTTCTACCTAGTCCTCCAAACAGATCACCTTATACTGCTGAAAGTATCATTTCGTATAGGTCAACTCCAATCATCACTCATGCTATTCATATCCTCATGACTCCCAAGAGGAGGTCTAACAAAATCATATATGTCTACGATCCCCAAACTCATGTGTGTGGCTACCCCTAAAAATCCATGGGTAGAGCATACAAGCTTCCAAGCTGGAATAAAACAGGACAATCCAAGTGCTCATCCTATTATTCCAAGGTCCATGCTAGTGCATCTCTATCCTAAGGAAACACGTCGTATGCCACACCAAAATCTTGTTTCCTTTTCTATGAATCAACTCCAACAACCCGTTAACTTCCGTTAATCACTACATAATCCATTAATTCTACAAATCCAACGCCTATGCTGGTGTTCCACATGATCTCCTAAAGTCCTTATAATCCCCAATACTTGAAAGGGTTGCCTTACTATAGTCAGTCCACCAATTCCCGTTATTGTGATCTAGTAATACTCCAAGGTGAAGCTCACAAAGATGCCTAAATAAACTCTGACAATTAGTCCAATCTCCTAGTTTATCGTCCACCGAGAAACATGGTATCATGATCGAGATCATCAGTCTAAATCCAATTTACTCCGAACCATGTAGACATACTCGGCATCTATATTCAACTAGAATTACCTACTTAAATCCAAATCTCTTATCCAACGAGGATTCCTACATGTCCCCCAAGTTATTTTTGTAATATCAACTGTCTCCTATCAATATCCCATGGCTAAGTTAAATCCAAATACTTCCAAGGATTCCAGCTTGCGAACACAATTATCCTACTAAATCCAATTTACTCAGGGGTAATGAAAGCTATGCTAATCTATACTCATGATCCCACCAAGTTCATCTACCAACATCAAAGCCTCATAATCCACCAAATAGTCTCATATAATTCCTCAAGTCATTGATATAAACTCATCAAGTCATTTGTCCTCTATTCCTATATCCTCAGATTGGTCCTCCCTATGGCATCATCAGTTCTGGTGCTATCTTAGGAAGATAATGTGCTTCTTCACTATGCCCATTAGTTCCATAATGAACCCAGTGATAAGCAACGCTTACTGCAGCTTAACTTGTTCTCTTGTGATTCCGTAGGTTAAGCTCATGGTTAAGGTTTCGAGATGGGGTATCTCATGAAGTCCTGTAGGGTCTAGGGATAGGGTTCTAGTCTTGAGGTGTAAACATACGGGGTTGCACTTGGTGGAGGAGGTTGTAGCAAAAGTCTTCAGTGCTTGTTGGTCGCCGAGGTGGAATCCATGGTGTATCTTGTCTTGCTTGTCTTCAGTTGAGGAGAGAGATGAGAGGGAAAATTAGCATAGAGGAGGGATGCCTAAAGGGGGTTTTATGGTGCAAGTGCAAACAAACAAGTGCCAAAAAGGGCCAAACACAAACAACAAAATAAGGTAGGTGATATAGTCGCGTACTTGTTGCCTAGGGCAAAAGTGCAACTTATATCAAAACACAAACAAATAAAAACAAGCAACACACAGTCATGGTTCTATTCGAACCATCATATGGACTCGACTGCGCATAGGGGTACATGACTCATCCTACCCTAGGGGTTCTCGGACGCAGTAGTCGTGCCTTGCTTCATGCAGTCTTCTGAGTTTTCCTCAGGTGTTGCTACGTCTCTTGTAGTTGTTCGATGAAACAATCCGGGTTGAGCGTGAATACTCTTCAACAACTTCTCGCCTTTTGAAGTGATGGAGTGAAGGTGGCTCCTCGTAAATGGCATTGACTTGGTCTTCTATTGTCTTCTTAATCACAACGATCCCTTCTTGTCTTCTAAGCCGTCGATGGTACCAGGTAGGTAATCCTTTATGCAATGACATTATCAAGGCATAATAGAGGTCCATCACGTCGGTTACGTTGATGACAACATCGACACCAAGAGCGGGGGATGAGGAGAACCGTTTTCCTGCTCACTATGGTGAGGCGGACCAAGTGGCTAGGTTCTCATCCATTGGTGGTTGCTGATACAACAACGGTAGTGACAGGGTTACTCTATCAGCGATGTATATCATGATGTTGCATATCCTATGCCCTGATCATCGTAGGCTAAGGTTGCATCATCTTGGGGCAGTGTCAAGGATGTCACCATCTCCTGGGTCTTCAGGTCCTCATTCCTCGAGGACGTATCTTCTATTGGTATCGTCTTGTTGTGATGTCGCCAATCTTGTGTTCAGGAGATATGGGTGAATGTCTGGCAAGGCGTCTTCCTTCTAGATTATCCACGAGGATTACAAGGAATCCCGTGGTCAGGGGCATAAGGATTCTAGCGACCATTAAATTTTGAAGGGGAAGAGGAAAGTATATCTTAGGTTTCGAAAAACTCAGAAGGGGAAGAGAAGTATAGATAGTTTTGAAAAATAGTAATAGCTTTGAAAATAGCTTTGCCCTAACTAACGACCATGCTAACTAAGGCTTCCTACATTCAGGATGGCTCTGATACCAGCTCTATGGGGACCCCGACTCATAAGTCGAGATCACCGAATGCACGTGTACAGTGATCCCAGAGATCAATGCTCACTGACCACACAGAAGCTGAATAACAAGAGTCTTACATCCATACATACCGTTTTGCACAAGTAGGACCATTATGGTCAAGTCTTGAGTGTATCATCGCAGCGGAAATCTTCAATAACAACTTGGACCCATGCCATCTGCCTTAACCCTATAGGTATTCTGACTGGGAAGCATCCTAGCTCGCATGTTCATCACCAAGGTACTCTTCATTATATCCTGTTCTTTCATGCCTGGCCAATAAAATAACCAGTGGCAAGCCAATGAGTACTTTGAATGTACTCGCAAGCAACCCATGTTTTGGTTCAAGATTCAACAATGCATGATATAGGTAAATTTTTGCAGAAAGCTAGTTTTGAGTGCAACGACATGTTCAACAACTTGTAAGACATGCATCAGGAGAATTAAAGTAACCATGAGGACAGGTTACAGATATCAACATAAATAGAGTGGGCACCAACCCAACTCAATCATGTCAAGTCTCTTGACTTGACCCAAGTTGTTTTATCAACACGCACACACGGTTTGTAAAACTCTCGACGTAGTTTAAGCAGCACCACCCAACTGTCCTTGACCATGGACACGGCTATTCGAATAGTTTTACACTCTGCAGAGGTTGCACACTTTACCCACAAGATCCGGGGAACTTCCGTGTCATCCACGACCCGCGATACCTCAAGTACCCGGGGTAAGCACCCGATCACTACCTTTCCCTAGACGACACTAACATGGAGTCCACTCGATTGGTAGTAACCACCGTCCCCAACATTATCACATAACATTTTCGTGGAGCCATGCTCCTAAATCATCTCACATCACAAGCACGGGGTACCAACAGTGTGTCTGGTGCCCCATAAAAATGTTCTTGGCCGCCCTACCTGGCAAAACCCCATCCCGAGAGAGAGCACCAACTCTCCCCCGTCACTAGTAATGCAGGCTCCAAGCTAGTATCGGCCTAGGTAATCAACAATGCCCTTTCCCATATAAGGGTAGAGTGGTTGCGCATGTAAGGTTGGGACAGTCGACAAATCTTAAATCTAATCCGTTTTCGAAAACAACACACACTTGCCTCGGTACACCACTTCTTCATCGAGTGTTTACCTATCTCATCACCTCCCTCGGGCATAAGTGGCACCCGACGGGGTTTTCGAAAAGTCCTTTGAAAACACTTTGTCTCCTTCATCATGCATATTTCCGTCCCTTTTTGCGTAACCGGCATAACCCTCATAAGAAGGTAGGGTCATGCACAATGCAAGTATCAACAAGGAAGTATGGTGGCAAACCATCAAAGTGGTTACTACCTCATCATGATTCCGTTGCAACAACAATATGGTGCTATATGATATGCATAAAAAAGGTTTCATGGACATGGTGAAAGGGTTGCTTGCCTGTTTTAACAAAGTCTTCGAGGTCTTCAAATATCTCTGGTCCAACTTCGGGCATTTCATCTACTTCGTCAACTATCATTGAAAACAACCATAATAAGCAACACGATAAGGCAAGAATAAAAGTGCTCTAAAAAGTGTGAGTTGGACTTTTCTAGGATACCTCTGGTCATATGAGGAATGACCAATGTGATTTCATTGGAAGTGGATCAATGGATATTTCTAAACATTTCAATATGATGGAATCAATGGATTTGATGGATCCACAAGTTGTACACAGAATGCCATTTTATAAAAATGAGTAAAAGTACCCATTAAATCAGGTATGATTTTATAAACATTTAGAAATTGGTTTCACTGGATTTGGAGTTGAAATGAATATAATATGGATTTTTGAAGTGGACTTATGTGGATAAATGACCTTTTTAAAAGGTTCAGTGAAAACCAAGGACAACAAAAATGTCCACTGTGGCCTATTAAATAGGACTTGATTTATGGAGCCTCTAGAAATTTGCATCATCAAATTTGGACACTATTTGAATTGTTTATGGATTTTACAAATTTACAGAAAAAGAAGAAGGAAAGGGAAAGGGTTTTACCCTTATCCAGCGCACTGGGCGCAGTTTAGCAGTGGGCCGGCCCAGTGGATCGGCTGCGCGGGTGAGGAGGCGTGACATCGGAGGCGCATTTCCTCGGGCACGTCTCCACTTAAACGGCGGGCCCCAGCCGCTGGGTCGCTGACGCGCGGGGCCCAGCGCTCAGGCCATCGCCTACCTCCCGCTCGAACAGAGCAGAGGCAGGGGAGGGGAGGCCGAGTGGGCGCCGGCGCTCTCCCGGGCAGCACGGGCCACCTCTGGCGGCGCCCGACACACCGGCGGACTCAGCGCGACGAGGCGCACCTGTCCATGTGCTGCACACACACGCCGATGCTCGGAGTTGAGCAGGCTTCGGGTCCAGCGGATGGCGGCGGCGGTCTTGGTGGTGGCGCCCGCTTTGGCTACGGAGGAGGGGTCCTAGGGTGTTGGGGAGGTTAGTGGAGGTTTGTGGGGTGCCATGGACCGGTTCAGAGGAGGAAGGGTGGCTTGGGCGGCTCGAATTTGAGAGGGGGTCCGAGGCGGCAATGGCGGCAGAGGAGGAGGGAGAAGGCATGGGAGGAGGAGTGGGTTGGTCCGGGGGTGCAAGGGAGGGAGAGAGAGAAGTTGGAGACGAGAGAAGGCTCGGGGTGGCATTATACTGGCGCGGCCGGGAGGTGCCGTAGGCGGGGCGCACGGCCATGGCCCGTGGCGTTGCCACAGGCCAAAATGGCGTTCTGGTGCGTGCCTGGGGTGCTCGTGGTCGTGGTCCAGGCCAAGATGAGAGGAGAGAGGGAGCAGGGCGAGCTCCAGGAGGTCCCGCATGAGTGCGGCGACTGGCGAACGCGAGCGGCGCTCGGGCAAGCATGTCAGAGGTCGCTGGAGAGAGAAGGAGGAGGGGGGCGACCGTCTTGCGTGTCCCGGACGCCGAGGCGGCCTCGGGGGACACAAGGGGAAGGCCCTAGGTGGTCAGAAGCCTCAGGCAGGACACGGCTACAGTGCCCTGGTGCACTGTAGCGCGCTCCAGAGCATGCATATGGCTGGCATTGGCATCTTTTTGGCGCCCAGGGCGTGGCCACTAGTGTCTAGGGGGTCAGGGTAGGAGTAAACAAAGGGGTGGTGGCCTTGGATGCCCTGGTGACCCAATGGGAGAGAGGTGGGGTTGAGAGAGAGAGAGAGAAGTTGCTGTCCAGGAAGGTAAATGGGGGTGTTTCACCCCTTAATCATTGAGAAATGGCCAGGGGAGGGTTACTGGAGGTAGTAGAGGACTAGGAGGAACTGTGGTAAAAAGTTGAGCTCAAGGAGAACAGTGTTAGTGCTCAAAATGGTGATTTTTGAAAAGTGGCAGAAGGTGTTTGATAATGGTTTGGACCAGCAGATGATTTCCAACTTCCATGAGACTCCACAGGGTGAAATGACACATATAAATAGGGCCTTCCACCAATTTGGAGCTTATTTGGGCAAAGTTACCAATGCAACTTTTGTAAACCCTAGAAATTAGCAGAAATGAACCTGTGTAGATCTAGTTGAGGAAATCACTTCTCCTTGATGCACCACTTGGTGTAGTGGCCTCATTTGGCCATGTTAACATGCTCACAAAAGTTAGGATCAAGGAGAGAAAGTTGGTAGTACAAAGTTGTTCCAATTTGATTCTGGTCACAGAGGGTTCTGGGGCCCTTTGATCAATACAACATTTTCTCCAACTTGTGCCATTTGGTCTAGATGAATTATTAGACAATTTGAGCATGTTCACAAGGTTTGAGAACATTTTGACATGTTTGGCAATGTAAAGTTGCTCAAACTTCAAAATGGACAGAAATGGTTTTGAGGGGATTTCATGGGGTTATACTATTCTCCATGACATGATACTTGCCAAGATCATCAAACATGTCATGTGTGACATGCTAGAAGTTTCTTGGAATTTTTGGACAATATTTCCTTTGTAAATATTTCAAAAGCTTGAAATATCCAGAAAGGGTTTTTGAGGGATTTAACCAAT
Source organism: Triticum dicoccoides (assembly GCF_002162155.2). Classification (NCBI taxonomy): domain Eukaryota; kingdom Viridiplantae; phylum Streptophyta; class Magnoliopsida; order Poales; family Poaceae; genus Triticum; species Triticum dicoccoides. Next base: position 408,923,989 of record NC_041389.1, on the reverse strand, counting down.
ATTTTGAACATGACCATGTGTTGAAACTCTTATATATGGGAATTATATTCCCACTAAGTTTCCCTGATTTTTTTCAAATATTTTTAAATAAAATAGTTTTTCCCTATTAAAGACCATTTCCGGCCTTAAGAAAAAGCTTTTAAATAAAATAGGAAAATAACTTTTAAAATTATATTTTTGTGGTTTATGGGAACCCTATATCTAATGGGTTTCAAATATACCTTTTGAAATATTTTTCACACACCAAATCAAGTACTTGCAGTGCAAACCTCAATTCAGGGGGTTTTGAAAAACTAATTTTTGAAAATACTATTTGGCCAAATTAGTTTTGCAAGAAATTATTTTTATTTCCTATACACATGGCATGATCATTGGGAAAGGTTTTTGGATCAAGGAGAAGGAGTATAAGAGTTGGAGGATTTATTTTATTTTCAGAGCACATGCAAACAACAGACAAAAACCAATCAAGGCAAGGTCCAAAACACTCAAAAGTTTTTGTCAAACCACATTTTATCATGATTATTAGCTTAAGTGTAGTGGCATGAAAATCAGGGTGTGATAGTTTTATGTGTAGGCTCGTGTGTGAAAGGTGTAGCTATCACACACGCGCTGCCTTGGTTAACTGGTTGCTTTTATCAACTACATCACACACGATTTGATGAAGAAAACTATGTGGCATTGGGCTATCCATCACAAGTGCTTTTACTGCTAGAACCATTTGCAAAGTTCCATGACACATTTAGCAGGTTTACTAGTTTACAATTAATAATTCTAGTATTATGCAAATTCACATTTCATATCGAACAGTTGTTTGCCAATTTCATATTAGACACATAAATATATTATAACATCACAGTACGATAGCTACATGAAAACAACACAATACAACATATAGCTAGTTCAACTTCATAAGAACAATATTAGAACAATATATTCATTTCCCTAATTGAGATCATCAAGGCTCGTCTCATGCACCTCTGCTTTCAGTTCAGTAAGAACCTGTTTTGCACTGGCGAACTGGGAAAGTGCCTCCTCCTTCACCAACACCATCTTAGCAAAGTATGATTTAGAAAATCTAAGCTCATTCTCCACCTTCCTCTTTTTATCTCGCATCTTCAAATATTCTTCAGCGTTCACAACACTTTCTCTAAGCCTACGTCTATTATCTTCCTCATACATGCTCCAGAGCTTCACTAGGCACATCTTCAAAGACTGTGGCCACTCTTGATCAACCCACTCCAAGTAACATGGGTACACGTCGGTGCTATACAAATGGTTTTTAACCCCTTTTCGCAACGGCGTTCGGAACCGTCACCTAGTGAGTGACTACGATAGGGGGGGGGGGTCCTTCCCACACAACCCAGAAACCGTCGGGGATATGCCCTCCTGGCACACACGCTCGGCAAAATGGGGTCATGTGCGACCGGCAAGCGACCAAATACGGTTATACATATAGTAGTGCTAAAAAATATAATTATACAGGCGAAATCGTTTCCGATCGTAAGTACATCCCACACAGTCAGTCCCCGCTAAACGTTTCTGTTCGTATATACATCCCACACAGTCACTCTAAGGAAAACGTTTGCGCAAGGTGGCGTAACGCAAACAGTTTTCAAGAGAATGTAATGTGTGATTGTTCATTGATCCAACACAGTTTTTTCCTAGAAACTGTGTGTGTTGCCTGAGGCATCGCCCATGGTGTTTTCTCGATAACCATTTGCAATAGGAAAACCCAATTAGCAGGCTAATTGCCATATTATTAATAATCCATTTAGCAATCTAATTGACACTCATATTAAGCACATAATATATTTCATGTCCATATTAAGGAAGCATGATTTCATATTTGAAATACATCTGAGTACAACATGATATAGCTTCAGCACTCAGCTACCCCATTACACAACTGCACCAGCCCCAAGTTTCACATGCAACATCTAGACCATTCGAAATTAGCATCATAGACGGTACATAGACAGATGCATCTCATCTAGAAAACTTCTGAAGCGGAAGGCGAATATTGAGCCTTCATTCATGTTGAAGGTCTTTGCAACTTTAGGCCAGTGCCTGTGGATGATTGATCGTCCATCTTTCGACCTCTTCAGGAACACTTCAATATTGAACCGTGGGTGTTGTATGAAAACTTTCCTCGCCTCCTGACCACAAAGGTGGTTTGAGAGGTAATCATCAGTGAACCCTGAAAACAAGGATGTGCATAAATATCTTCTCTGTATTGGAAATGGGGCAAAGGAATAAAAAAGTCAAGGTATAATAGTTAGTACCATCTTGTAAACCGCAGTGCTTCCCATTGTTTCCCTGCAACACATATAAGGTAGTTAGTCATCAGGTTAAGTAAGGGTTCACATGCTATCAGTAAAATCTGTTGATGATAAATAAGCACATTGCAGATTCATGAGATTAATTCAAGCCACATGGAAAACCAATTTATCCAAACCAAGCATGATTAAGAACTAGGAAATATAGCACTTGTATATGTTTCTCATGTATTAAATGCAGCCAAATTTGATTTATTCCTCACGTGGTATACAATAACAGAATGCAGCCACAACAATTGAACATCGCATTGCAGAACTGAACCAAGCAGTTAACTAAACACCACAACAAAAGAACCAAATGTTAACTGAGCACCACATTGTACAATATAACATACTCCTAATAGAAGATCAGACAGTTAACCAAACCAAGCATGCTTAACAACTTGCAAATATAGCAATAGTATTTGTTTCTAATGTATTTACTACAACCAAATTCGATTTATTTCTCACATGGTATACAATAACAGAATGCAACCACAATAATAGAACATCGCATTGCAGAATTGAACCAAGCAGTTAACTAAACACAACAACAAATGAACCAAACATTAACTGAGCACCACATTGCACAATATAACATACTCATCATAGAAGATCGGACAGTTAAGCAAACTAAGCATGCTTGATAACTTGGAAAATTTCACCCTCAAGAATTGAACATCACATTTGCAGAATTGAACCAAACAATTAACCGAACACCACATTGCACGACATATAGAACATATACTCTAGAGCAGAAGATTGCTTGGTAAAAGTACATAGCACAATCCACTAGAATTTGTTAAGGAAAGGCGGTAGCTAGAAAACTGAACATGGGTCCTTATAGTGAGCTAATAAGACAAGCTACTCCTCATTGTCAGAGATAGCGATGAAGATTGGCTCCTTGGACATGGAAGAGGGCGAGGCCTCTGCATCATGGGTGCCCTCGTCGCAGTGGTGAGTTGCCTGAGCCTCTCTAAGCACCAACCTGCTGGCTCTCGAGATGAGGTAAGCACGTGCATGCTGAGAAAACACCTCGTAGTCTTCATCGAAGGCACCGATGGTGGCCTCGAGAAAACGCCATGAACTATAGTTTAAAGCAGCCAACTGCGCCACGGCGTCGGTGCACGAGGCATCAACGGTGGCCTCGACGGCGAGGTGCTCCTCCAAGATCTAGGGGTTGGCACTAATGGCAGCCATCGCGACCTCATCTGCGTGTGCGGCTGTGATTTGCTTCTCTGCTGTCAAATGCTCCTTGAGATCCTGGCTATACTGCATGCACCATGGCTTAGTGCGGCGCTTATTTGGTGGAGGGGTCGGTGAGTTGGGTGGAAGGTGTCGCACTCGCGCCGGCGGTCGGGGCATGTGGGATGTGGAAGGAGGAGGATGCGGGTCGGGTGTGGATTACCTGCCTGGATAAGCGGGGCCGAGCTGCATGAAGGAGGGTCACCGGCGAGGAGGCGGCGCTGCAAGCAAGGGGTGAAGGTTTGAACTTGGAAAGGAAGGCGGAAATAGGGGAAATGTTGCTTTTGGTAAGGGGGAGGGGCGGGGAGGTAGATATTTCCATGGAAGCCAAAAATTTGGAATCGCTTCAATGAAAAACTGGCACGCAAAGTGTCATCAGACACGGTCCCTTATTCAGAGCGGGATGTGGATTGTAGCCGTCGCACCTTCTCGCATAAGACGTATGTGTACTATACTCTGATGGTACTCCAAGATATTTTGTGTTGCATCTCACACGGTTGGTTATAATAAACTATGTGGGATCTACTTGATTTTTCGTCTTGATCTGAATTACATAATGGGGTCACAGCGGCAATGGGCGGTGTTTGAATTGCTAGACCTTTTATCTGCACTGAAAATGCAACTATATGTGTGTCGTAAAAGAATTGGAATTATCCAGGGTTCATTTGGGCATTTTTATGCATTAACTGAGTTTTCAATGCATTTATGTGCATAATTCAATGAACTACATGCACATGCTGTAGTGCATATAAATTGGTTGAAAATCAAATCTTTGTCCTTGGGTGCATGCTTAGGTCCCATGCAAGAAACGGGAATGAATGTCAAACACCCTACCACCGTCACTCGGACACAAACATTGAGATACCTGGTTCTTAAATTCTAGTAAATCCAAAACTCGTTTGAAATTCATGAAACTTGGCATGCTATCATGGATTGGCATCAACATGCCATGGTAAATTGTTTGTCCCATTTGGGCAGGTTTGGGTATATGCTTCTCACAAACTAGAGCTTCTCACAACAAGCATGATGGTTTCGGTAGGGAACGTCCCACCTTTGGGGACGAAACGATATCCATTGCCTCTTATTGCTTTCAAAAAATTTCTCGTGTCAACATGGAGAAACAGGAGTGTTGTGTCAATTTTTGTGATATTTTGGGGTTTGTTTGGACATTTTTATGCATTAACTGAGTTTTCAATGCATTTATGTGCATAGTTCAAATTTGAACTACATGCACATGCTCCAGTGCATATAAATTGGTTGAAAAATCAAATCTTTGTCCTTGGGTGCACGCTTAGGTCCCATGCAAGAAATGGGAATGAATGTCAAACACCCTGCCGCCGTCACTCGGCCGCAAACATTGAGATACCTGGTTTTTAAATTCTAGTAAATCCATGTAACAACCTGATTTTTGGCCCTTTCTTTTTATTTTGGTTTTCTGAGATTTTTGCCTGAGTTTTCTTTTTTCGTGGCTATGTGCTCTAGAAACTGAAGAAGATGACCTCTTCTTTCTTTCCAGAGTGGATTGTCATACCCAAATCCAACCCTAGACCTTTCCATTTCCACATTGGATCAAATCCCAATATACTTTTATTGGGAATACTCCTTTTCTATTAAAGGAATAACTCAATTTGCTCTAGGTTGTGAAGCAACCCCTATTTCCCTCACTCCAAAAATTCCCAAATAATTCTCATAAATTGTTTGGGTCATATCTTCATCAAGTGTGGGAAAATGTTTCATTTCCATGATAAAAAATAATCCTCAAATAATTAATTTCCTATTCTTCCCTAAATGGCACATTGTGAAGCAAGTGCTATTTTCCTTGGCCAAATTGACCTCAAACTCCTTGGACATCTTTTCATGTCCATATCATTGCCACATGCCAAAATGCAACCTCATTTGCCTAGTAATTATTTAATTATGATTTTCCAAAGTTTCTGTCTAGATAGAAGCTTTGTTAAGGATGTACAAGCTAGGCATATCCAAATGAGTTATGAACTTTTGCATGGCCCTTCATATCAACATATCATAGCCCTTCACCAAAGTTGAGCTCCTGTCATGCCTCCATGTGAGATCATCTTCAATTCTTTGATTCTGTCAAAATTTTCAGTCTGTGAAGAAAGTATATTTTATCTTGCTCCATTATGGCTGCAAATTTTTCTAGGCCTTCTATTATCCATTTGATCTATCTCCACACATTTTGCGAATATTTCATCAAGCCATTATTCCTCTAGGATTTCTGCAAGTTTCTGTCCAGAGGAGATGTTTGTGAAGCAAGTACCATTTTGGCTTGGCCAATTGGTATGAGACCTTTTGAGCATATTCATAGTACCAAATGACTCTGCCTTGCCCAATTTGAGCTCAAGTTGATACTCCATGTGAGTGAATCATCATGCTCAAGTTTCTGGGCCATTTTGGTCAGTTGCAAAGCAAGTGTACTAATCCTGGATCCCTTACTCTTCAAACTCCCCAGGACTATAGTCCTTCCTACCCTAAACCTCCCAGACAACCCATTTGACCCATAGCATCTCTCTTGTGATCACACTAAGTTGATCAAGTTTGCAATAACAAACTTCAGAGGTTAATTCCCACTTAACCACTGCATCTTTAACCAAGATACCACACCGCAGTTGTATCTACCCTAGAAGGACTAACCCCTAGAAATCATTTGCCAGTTGTTTGCCTCCCACGCATGCTAGCTCTGATGGCGACCACGGGTCATGCTAGCCAAACGCGTGCTCTGGCGCCTTTGTCCTCTTCTCCCGCTCTCTGCTCGACGTCTCAGCGAGCACGGGCATGTTCCCTAGCTCCCCCTCATTGTCGCCATCCTCCTGGAGCAATTTACCCTCCGGAAACCTCCTCGCTGGTGCTCGTCGCCATGCGCCCATGGGCGATCTGTAGCTGGTCATCGGCTTCCTCCTGTCCATTTCCTCCCCGTGCCCCTCGGTGTCTCCTGCCCCATGAGTTCTCCCTGTGCCTCCTCGTCACCTTCCTTCAAGCCCATGCACGAGAACACACGTCCGCGGCGCCGGCCACGCGTCTGCAGCGATGCCAGCTCGACCACGCCCTTGCTCGGCTATATAAGCCCCTCCCCTCGCCTCCCGAGCACCCCACTAGCTCCACCTATGTCCCAGGAACCTGCCTAACCTCTCCGTTGAGCTCGAGAAGCTCTCCTACCCCTCCCATGGCCGAAGCCTCGCCGTGCTGTTCCGACTAAATTCGTCCGACACCAAGCCTCACTCCACTTCTTTCCTCCACCAGAGCAACTCCAGGAGACCAACGGAGCTTCCCCGCCCTCCTCCTTCCACTCCGGTGTCCCGCAGCATCGTGCCCCACTTCGGCCGAAGGACACCTCCGCCGGAGCCCAAGCCGTCGTCGCCTGATCTTCCCCGGCACGCGCGAAGCCCCTAGATGGATGCACCTCTCCGCCCTACGCAGTTCGGTAGCCGGGGCCTCGCCAGAGGTGCCCGGAGCCATCCAGGGCAGTCACCGGCGGCGCGCCTCTCCCTATGCCTCGCGGGCAGGAGCGAGGTGGATGACGACCTCGGGCCAGGCAAGCACCATCTCCATGCGGCCCCACCTGTCAGCGAGCAGGCGTTGACCCCGCCTGCCCACATGGATAAGTGACGGGCCCCATCGCCCGTCGGACCCGCACGTCAGCGAGACAAGCCCCGGCCCAGCACTTGCCTAGTCAGATAAGTGGAAGCGTAGTTTGGATTATACGCTTTGGTTTTAGTGGAAGCATAAAGAGTTGCGGCTTCGGCCAAAAGTACACTTTCACTGTCCCGAAAGCATAGTTCCTGAGATGCGCTTTCAGTTTTTCTGGTTTGGCCCAGTCTATAAATATTTCTATTACAGATAGGTCCCTCGCAGAAAAACAACTATATCGTTTCAACCACAACTCCAAATGAGGTGATTCCAAAGCCCATTTCTTCATCTCATCGAGCCCGTTCTATTGGTCACACTTTCACCATGTGTTAGCATTCTGGAAATGACCATTTTCCCTTGCCTGTAAACAGCCCCCTCTAGGAGAGAACTGTTTCCAGCGATTCTTTCCGCGGCATCACCGCACTTCTTCCCGGAGCCTTCTTCATCCCCAGGCAAGCCACAATACCCACTTGCATGATATCCATGCAGTAGCCATGGTTTTTAACTTGAATAATTAATAAAAGTTTGCTTGTTTAAAATACGGTTATTGTTGTTCCAGTGATGCTTAGAGTTTCATGTTTACTCTCGTGCCATGTTGTCTTGTACTCTGCTACCATGTTCTACCTGCTAGTATTCCTTTCAGATGTTTATGCTTGCTAGTAGTACATGTTGATGTTAGTGTTGGTCTTCGGTGCATGACTGTCGTCTGTTCCGAGTGCCATTGTTATGCATGTTCCATTGCATCCAGTTGGTTAAATGCTTGCATGGTAGCATTGTTGATATGTTCTTGCATGATATTTGTTGTTGATGCTAGTGGTAATGCTATGTTCTGAGTAATGTACTTGTGATGTTCATGCTAGTTAGTATGCCATGCTCAGTCGGGTATATGCTTTGTTGTTGTTGATATGGTAAGAAATAAGGTTGCACAACCACGCTTATATATGTTGATATCATGTTCATGTATTGTAGTTGCATCATGTTATTTTCATATGACTCAGCTTATTGCATTCAAGTTTAACCGGACTTAATTGAACTTGAACAATTGTTGGCTGAGTCATGGTGCCACCATATCGAGCTGACCAGTGCACCCACATTTTCCTTGGGTATGGGCAGGGCCCTAGCAGACTAATGGCATGCCTCTCGCCGGTGCATCCAACTACGGAAGGTTATGGGCGCGCGCTACCCTGATCAGGTAGGCAGACATAAACCTTGTGGACCTGTTGTTGTTGTGCACCCGGGTTGTCCCCGTTTGGGACTGTTTTTGTTTTTCCACAATGGTGGCTATTTTTCCTTTGGTAGGCTCGGTCACCCAGGACTGAATCCAAAAAGGGGTGTTGGTCGGAGTGGTCGTCTGGGGACCCCCGACTCATAAGTCGAGATCACCGAATGCACGTGTACAGTGATCCCAGAGATCAATGCTCACTGAACACACAGAAGCTGAATAACAAGAGTCTTACATCCATACATATTGTCTTACACAAGTAGGACCATTATGGTCAAGTCTTGAGTGTATCATCGCAGCGGAAATCTTCAATAACAACTTGGACCCATGCCATCTGCCTTAACCCTACAGGCATTCTGACTGGGAAGCGTCCTAGCTCACACGATCGTCACCAAAGTCTCTTCTTCATATACCTGCTCTTTCAAGCCTGGCCATGTAAATAGCCAGGGACAAGCCAGTGAGTACGTTTGAATGTACTCACAAGCAACCCAACAGTGATAACAAAATAATTATGCAAGGCTCTGCTGCTGAATTGGCATTTTTGCAGAAATCTAGTTTTTCTCATGCAAGTATGACCAACATTTTTCAAGGACATGAATGTGTCTGCAACAAGTATCAGGAGGTTACAGACATCAACATCGAGAAAGAGTTATAAACAACTCATGATTAAGCTCGTCGTGACTTCCTCACGAGTCGCATCATCAATATCACCAAACTGTGTTGTTTTTCACAAACATATGGACGTAGCCCAAGAGCGGTTACCCAACTGTCCTTGACCGTGGGCACGGCTATTCAAATAGTTTTACACTCTGTAGAGGTTACACATTTTACCCACAAGATCCAGGGAACTTCCATGTCATCCACGACCCGCGATACCTCAAGTACCCGGGGTAAGCACCCGATCACTATCTTTCCCTAGATGACACAAACAAGGAGTCCACTCGTTGTTCCATATCCTCATGATGTACATCATACGAGACTCACTCAAGATTGTAGCATCCGAGAGGGGACACAACGGTGTATCCGATGCCCTGTGAAAACAGTCATGGACGCCCTACCTGGCACGACCCCGTCCCGAGAGAGAGCACCAACTCTCCCCCGTCACTAGCAATGCGAGCTCCAAGCTAGTATCGGCCTAGGTAATCAATAATGCCCTTTCCCATATAAGGGTAGAGTGGTTGCACATGTAAGGTTGGAATAACGGTCGCAACTTAAACTAATCCGTTTTTGAAAGCAACACACACACTTGCCTCGGTACACCACTTCGTCATCAAGTGGTTACCCATCTCATTATCTCCCTCGGGCATAAGTGGCACCCGACGGGTTTTCAAAAAGTCTTTTGAAAGTACTCTGCCTCCATCACCATGCATATTCCCGTCGAATTTGCGTAGCCACTACTATAGCATCCTATCTACTCCCACCAGCATTACCCTCATAGGATGGTAGGGTCATGCATAATGCAAGTATCAACAAGGAAGTAACAGAGGCAACCCATCAAAGTGGTTACCACCTCATCATGATTCTGTTGCAATAACAATATGGTGCTATATGACATGCATAAAAATGGTTTCATAGACATGGTCAAAGGGCTGCTTGCCTGTTTTAACAAAGTCTTTGAGGTCTTCAAATATCTCTGGTCCAACTCCGAGCATTTCGTCTACTTCGTCAATTATCGTCGAAAGCAACCATAATAAGCAACACAACAAGGCAGGAAATAAAAGTGCTCTAAAAATATGAGTTGGACTTTTCTAGGTTTCATTAGGTTTGATTAATGGACATCTCTGAACATTTCAATATGATGGAATCAAGGGATTAATGGGTTTGCAAGAAGTGTACAGAAACATTATTTTCAAAAATGAGGAGAGGCACCCATTTAACAAATGATGATTTTAGAAGCATCTAGGAATTGGTTTCACTGGATTTGGAGTTCAAATGATTTTCCTATGAATTTGCAAACTTGACTAATATGAAGAAATGGATCATTATATTGTGTGGCACAGAAAGTATTAATAAAAATGTTCATGACCTAAGTTATGAACTTAGAAGCATCTAGAAATTTGAATCATGGCATTTGGATCAAAAATGGGCTATCTGTGATTTTCTAAAGTTTATCACAGAATCAAGCAAACTCGGATTTACTAAATAAGTGTGAAGGAAACTTCTCTAGAAAAATGTGCAAGATCATCTATGAGGTAGGTAATGATTTACAGAGTCACTACAAATTTGAATCATCAAATTTGGATATCATTTAAATTATTTATGAATTTTACAAATTGTACAGAAAAGAAAAAGGGAAGAGGTTTTTACCCAAATGGGCTGGATCTGGGCGGCAACCGTGCGCACTGGGTGAGACATAGCGGGGCAGCGCACTGGGCCTGGCCCAGCCGTACGGCCGCATGGGGGGACAGCAGTGATGCCGAAGGCGCCCGACCAAAATACGCCTTGGCCTCGGGGAGACGGCTCCCGAAGAAGTCGTGTCCACTTAACCCGCGGGCCCGGCCCTCAGGGTCACCGACACGCGGGGCCCATCTGTCGGGTTCATCCCCAACCTCCCGCTCGAATAGAGCAGGGGTAGGGGGAGGTGTCGACGGTGGCTTGCCAGTGCCACAGGCCATCGTTTTCGGTGACCCGACCACCGACGTGCTCAGGGGACCGGCTGCGTCCAACCGTGGGTGGCACAGTCTCCCAGGGGCACCGGGTTGAGAAAGGCGTCGGCCGCGGTGGACTAGGCTGACGGTGACGATGGAACTCGACGGCACGACCACGGGGAGTAGAGGGAGAAGCGCTAGAAGGGCCCGCAGTGATGGTGGAGAGGCTCTGGTGCTACCCTGAGGGGAGGAGGAGGAGTGGTGGATGCATATTTTGGCGGAGGCCGATGGCATGGCTCCGGCCATGGAGGTGGTTGGAGGGTGCGAGGAGGGAAGTGGGTTGGTATAGAGGGTCCCTGGGAGGGAGAGAGGGGGCTCGGGGGTGGCCTTAAGTAGCCGACCCGTGGCTCACCATGGACGCGGCGCACGGGTGGCCGCGGCAACGGCTCGGGAGGCTAGGAGGGAGGGAGAGGGGCTGTCTACGGCGTTCGTGGGAGTCGAGTAGGGTGCCAGCAGGAGAGGGAAGGAGCGGTGCAAGCTCCTGGTGGAGCCACGGGATCGCGCGATCATTGGCCGAGCTAGGCGGCTCTGGGCACGTGCCATAGGGGGAGAGAGAGGAAAAGAGGAGGGGGCCTGCACGGCTGTCGCGTTGCGGACGTCGAGGACCTCGACTGGCGTGAGGGGGAGGCTCGAGGTGGTCGGGGGACGATGCGTCAACGGTCGGGAGCACGCTGACGTGCTCCAGAGCGCGTCCTTGGCCGGCATGGCATGCCTTTTCGCGGAATGGGCGCGGCCACTTGTGTCTGGAAGCTGCAAGGGTGAGTAAACAATGTGGAAATGACATACGATGCCTTGGGGAGCCAGTAGAAGAGAGGAGGGGTGGAGAGAGAGTGAAAATGTTGTTGTCTAGAGAAGAGAAGTGGATCCTTGCCCCCCTTCATCATTGTCTCTCGGGCAGGGAAGCATACTAGAGGTAGAGGGGGACTAGGAGGGGTTGTGGTAAAAAGTAGAGCTCATGGAGATTAGTGGAAGGGGTTAAAACATGAATTTTCAGATTATGCCAGAAGGTGTTTGATGTTGGTTTGGGAAATAAGATGATTTCCATTTGTCATGAGGCTCCACAGGGTGAAATGGAACATATAATTAGGGCCTTCCACCCATTTTGATCTCATTTGGGCAAAGTTGCCAATGCAACTTCTGTAAACCCTAGAAATTTGCAGAAATGAACTTGTGTAGATCTAGCTGATCAAATCACTTCTCCTTGATGCACCACTTGGTGTGGTGGCCCCATTTGGTCATGTGATCATGCTCACAAAAGTTGGAATCAAGGAGAGAAAGTTGGTAATGTAGAATTGTTCAAATTTGGTTCTGGACAGGAAGGGTTTTGGGGTACTTTGATCAATTTAACTTGTTCTCCAACTTGTGCCACTTGGTATAGATGAATAATTAGAACATTTGAGCATGTTCACAAGGTTTGAGAACATTTGGAAATGTTTGGCAATGTAAAGTTGTTGAAACTTCAAAATGGACAGAAATGGTTTTAAGGGGATTTGATGATGTTATATTGTTCTCCAAGACATGAAACTTGTCAAGATCATCTAATATGTCATATGTGACATGCTAGAATTTTCTTGGAATTTTTAGAGGATATTTCCTTTGTAAATATTTCAAAAGCTTGAAATATCCAAGAAGGGTTTTTGAGGGATTTGACCAATATTTTGAACATGACCATGTGTTGAAACTCTTATATATGGAAAATATATGTCCACTGTCTTTCTATAAATTTTCACAAATATTTTTAAAAACATTAAAATAATTTTAACCTATTAAAGACCATTTCTGGCCTAAAGAAAAAGCCTTTAAATAAAATAGAAAAGTAACTTTTAAAAATATATTTTTGTGGTTTTTTGGGAGTCCTATACCTAATAGGTGTCAAGAGTATTCTTTGAAAGATTTTTAATACCCCAAATCAAGTACTTGTAGTGCAAACTCAATCCAGGGGGTTTTGGAAAACTAAATTTAGAAAAATACTTTTTGGCTAAATTATTTTTATAAGAAAATTCTATACTGTACTATACACATGGCATGATCATTGGGCAGAAGTTTTGGATCAAGGAGAAAGAGCATAAGAGTTGGAGGATTTATTTGATTATTAGAGCACTTGCAAACAACAGACAAAATCTAATCAAGGCAAAGTCCAAAACACACAAAAGTTTTTGTCAAACCACATTTTATCATTATTTATCATCTTAAGTGTTGTGCCCTGAAAATCAGGGTGTGACAGACCTACCCCCCTTACAAGATTCTCGTCCCCGAGATTCCCAAACTAGGCGCGGAAAGGAGTATGAAAACTTGGGTTTGGGGTAGTCTTCACGTCCTCATACAACTTTTTCTTCCGGGTGGTGCTCCACTGATCTGGAACTACTTGATGGCGTGGCTTTGTATATAACGTTCCACTTGGTCCAGGTTGCTAATGGTTTCTTGCGGTAGGTAAGACTGGGCAGGGGGTCGAGGGCTCGGTGATCGATGTCCTTGTAGAGATCGGGCAAGTTAGGAAGTTGGAAACACTTCTGTGGTTGTGATGCATGGAAAGCGTTGTGTACATCAGGTAATTTTGATAGCAACTCCAGTTGGTAATTGTCTTCTCTTCGTCTCGTAGTGATCTCAGAGGGGGTTGATAAATCTTGGAGTGATCTCGAAGGGGGCCGATGAATCTTGGTGTGGGTCTCCTTGTCATGGAAATGATTGGTTCCTTAGAGAGGAGTGGCTTGAAGATACACCTGGTCTTCAATGCGGAGGTTTACTTCTTGACGACGGTGGTTGGTATAGTTCTTCCTCCTTGGCATGGCGGTCTTCAAATGTTTCCTAACCAGCTGAACGATTCTTCTTCCATCTTCAGTTAGACGAGTAGGTCACCAAGTAAAAGTGATAACCAACATGACCAAGTACTCCATGAAGTTTCTGTTCATGGGGTACATAAGGTAGGCTGGGGCATTGGTGGTGGTAACGGTTGAGTGTGGGACAAGGTGTTCTCGACCTAGAGTCAGGACACCAAGGTCATGATCCAACCGGGTTGTGGCTTGGTAGGGCTTAAGGGTTTGAAGGATTCTAGGTTACGAGTGAACGTCTATCATCTTATCCTTGAGCACAATTTCTGAGATGCCAATTGTTCTATCTAGTCTTCCAAAAAAATTACATCATACCACCGAAAGCATCATCTCATATAGATAAACTCCAATCGTCACTCATGTTATTCATGTCATCCTAACCCTCGCGAGGAGGTAACAAAAATCATACACGTCAACTATCCCCAAAGTCATGTGTATGGCTATCCCAATGTAAAAATCCATGGGCAGAATATACAAGCTTCCAAGCTTGAATTAATCATGACAATCCAAGTGCTCAGCCTATCCTTCCAAGGTCCAATATAGTGCATCTCTATCCTAAGGAAACACGTCGTATGCCACTCCAAGATCTTGTTTCCTTCCTATGAGTCGACCCCAACAGCCCATTAAGTTCCATCAATCACTACACCATCCATTAATTCTACAAATCCAATGTCTATGGTGTTCCACCCAATCTTCTAATGTCCCTATAATACCCAAATACTTGAAAGGGCTATCTCTACTATAGTAAGTCCACCAATTTCCATTATCGTAATCTGATAAACTCCAATGTCAAGTTTATATAGATCCCTCAAGAAAACCCCGACAATTAATCCAATCTCCTAGTTTGTTGTCCACCAAGAAACATGGTATCATGTTTGAGATCATTAGTCTAAATCCAATATACTCCGGGGTGATAAAAGCTATGCTACTCTATTAACACGGTCCCACCAAGTTCATCTACCAACATGAAAGCCTTATAATCCCCCAAATAGTCTCATATAATTCCTCAAGTCATTGATATAAACTCATCAAGTCATTTGTCCTCTATTCCTATATCCTCGGATTGGTCTTTCCTATGGCATCATCAATTCTTGTGCTATATTAGGATGACAATGTGCTTGCTCATTATGTCCACTAGTTCCATAATGAACCCAGTGCTATGCAAGGTTACTGAGGCTCAACTGGTTTTCTTGCAATTTGTAGGTTAAGCACATGGTTAAGGATTCGAGCTGGGGTATATCGTGAAGTCTTGAAGGGTCTAGGGATGGGCTTCTAATCTTGAGGAGTAGACATAACGCTGCTGGGTTGCACTGGGTCGAGAAGGCTGCAACAAAAGTCTCCAGTGCTAGTTGGTTGTCTAAGTAGAATCCTTGGTGTAGCTTATCTTGTCGGTCTTCAGTTGAGGAGAGAGATGAGAGGGAAAAGTACCATAGAGGAGGGATGCCTAAAGGGGGTTTTATGGTGCAAGTGCAAACAAACAGGTGCAAAAAGGGCAAAACAGAAGAAGCAAGGTAAGGAAGGTGATATAGTCGCATACTTGTTGCCTAGGGCAAAAGTGCGACCTATATCAAAACACAACCAAATGAAAACAAGCAACACACAGTCATGGTTCTATTCGAACCATCATACGGACTCGACTGCGCATAGGGGGTACACGACTTATCCTACCCTAGGGGTTCTCGGACTTAGTAGTCGTGCCTTGTGCCTCGTGCAATCTTCCGGGTTTTCCTTAGGTGTTGCTACGTCTCCTGTAGTTGTTTGATGGAACGATCCAGGTTGAGCCTGAAGAGTCTTCAGCAACTTCTCGCCTGTTGAAGTGATGGGATGACGGTGGCTCCTTGTAGGTGGCATTGACATGGTCTCCTCTTGTCTTCTTAATCCTGACGATCCCTTTTGCCTTCTAAGGTGTCGAGTGTACCAGGTAGGTAATCCTTTATGTAATGACACTAACAAGGCATAGTAGAGGTCCAATCTGCCGGATACACTGTTGCCAGTATCGTCACTGAGAGCGGGGGATGAACAGAACCGTTTTCCTGCTCACTATAGTGAGGCGGACCAAATGGCTAGGTTCTCATCCACCGGTGGTTGCCGATGCAACAATGATAAGGACAGGGTTGCTCTACTAGCGATGTATATCATGATCTTGCATGTTCCATGCCCTGATCATCATAGGCCAAGGTTGCATCATCCTGGGGCAAATTCAAAGGTGTCACCATCCTCTGGGTCTTCATGTCCTCATTCTTCAAAGGCGTATCTTCTGTTGGCATCGTCTTGTTGTGGCGTCATGAATCTTGGGTTCAAAAGAGGTGGGTGAGTGTTTGGGAAGGTGTACTCTTTCTAGGCTATCCACGAGGATTACAAGGAATCCCGTGGTCAAGGGCTTGAGGGTGCTAGCGATCGTTCGCAATAGTTTTGAAGGGAAGAGATCAATGGGGAAAGTATACCTTAGTTTTTGAAAAACTGAGAAGGGAAGAGAAGTATAGATAGTTTTGAAAACTTTTAATAGTTTTGGAAACAGTTTTGCCCTAACTAACGACCATGTTAACTAAGGCTTCCTACAGTTAGGATGGCTCTGATACCAGCTCTATGGGGACCCCGACTCATAAGTCGAGATCACCGAATGCACGTGTACAATGATCCCAAAGATCAATGCTCAGTGAACACACAGAAGCTGAATAACAAGAGTCTTACATCCATACATACCGTTTTACACAAGTAGGACCATTATGGTCAAGTCTTGAGTGTATCATCGCAGCGGAAATCTTCAATAACAACTTGGACCCATGCCATCTGCCTTAATGCCACAGGCATTCTGACTGGGAAGCGTCCTAGCTCACACAATCGTCACCAAAGTCTCTTCTTCATATACCTGCTCTTTCAAGCCTGGCCAAGTAAATAGCCAGGGACAAGCCAGTGAATACGTTTGAATGTACTCGCAAGCAACCCAAGAGTGATAACAAAATAATTATGCAAGGCTCTGCTGCTGAATTGGCATTTTTGCGGAAAGCTAGTTTTTCTCATGCAAGTATGACCAACATTTATCAAGGACATGAATGTGTCTGCAACAAGTATCAGGAGGTTACAGACATCAACATCGAGAAAGAGTTATAAACAACTCATGATCAAGCTCATCGTGACTTCCTCATGAGTCGCATCATCAATATCACCAAACTGTGTTGTTTTTCAGAAACATATGGATGTAGCCCAAGAGCGGTTACCCAACTGTCCTTGACCGTGGACACGGCTATTCGAATAGTTTTACACTCTGCACAGGTTGCACACTTTACCCACAAGATCCGGGGAACTTCCGTGTCATCCACGACCCGCGATACCTCAAGTACCCGGGGTAAGCACCCGATCACTATCTTTCCCTAGACGACACTAACAAGGAGTCCACTCGTTGTTCCATATCCTCACGATGTACATCATACGAGACTCACTCGAGATCATAACATCCGAGAGGGGACACAACGGTGTATCCGGTGCCCTGTGAAAACAGTCATGGCCGCCCTACCTGGCACCACCCCGTCCCGAGAGAGAGCACCAACTCTCCCCCGTCACTAGTAATGCAGGCTCCAAGCTAGTATCGGCCTAGGTAATCAATAATGCCCTTTTCCACATAAGGGTAGAGTGGTTGCGCATGTAAGGTTGGAATAACGGTCGCAACTTAAACCAATCCGTTTTTGAAAGCAACACACACACTTGCCTCGGTACACCACTTCGTCATCAAGTGGTTACCCATCTCATTATCTCCCTAGGGCATAAGTGGCACCCGACGGGTTTTCGAAAAGTCTTTTGAGAGTACTCTGCCTCCATCACCATGCATATTCCCGTCCCATTTGTGTAGCCACTACTATAGCATCGTATATACTCCCACCGGCATAACCCTCATAGGATGGTAGGGTCATGCATAATGCAAGTATCAACAAGGAAGTAACAGAGGCAACCCATCAAAGTGGTTACCACCTCATCATGATTCCGTTGCAATAACAATATGGTGCTATATGACATGCATAAAAATGGTTTCATAGACATGGTCAAAGGGATGCTTGCCTGTTTTAACAAAGTCTTCGAGGTCTTCAAATATCTCTGGTCCAACTCCGAGCATTCGTCTACTTCGTCAACTATCATCGAAAGCAACCATAATAAGCAACACAACAAGGCAGGAAATAAAAGTGCTCTAAAAATATGAGTTGGACTTTTCTAGGATACCTCTGGTCATATGAGGGATGACCAAGGTGGTTTCATTAGGATTTGATCAATGGACATCTCTGAACATTTCAATATGATGGAATCAAGGGATTAATGGGTTTGCAAGAAGTGTACAG